>NC_142931.1:80940157-80947657 GCF_046866305.1 Octopus bimaculoides | reverse complement strand
ATTAGAGTACTCAGGCACCTCTTCTAAAGGGTCTTATAGGAAACAACCGTTATTACGCTTCTCGGCTGGATTCTCGAAACTATAGATTATTATCCAACAATCTAGTTCTTGGTCTACCCGTAGGTTTCCTGCAAGTTGGCTCGGTTCGAAGAATCTGTCTTACTCTTTTTTCTTCAGATATTCTAATCACATGTCTGTAGTCCCTGAGATGTGACCTCTAAATGCGAAGAAGTAGCAACTTGACCTGGAGAGACTCCTTGATATCCGAGCTGCGCACCCCGTAGAATAACGTTACTCCAGAAACCCTTCCGAGGAATCCCATTTCGGCCGCTTGCATTTGCTATCCTACTTTATCATTCATTACCCTACATTCATGACCATAACTGAAGAAACGCACGAAAACCGGTTTGAAGATTTAATTTCACTGATTTATTTTTCAAATACGTTAATTTTCCAAGCATAATCATGTACAACTATTTAACTATTCTTTCATCATTGCTTCTGCAAGTACGCTGAAATCTATACCTCACTGGGAAGGTTTAATCTAATCAGAACGAAACATGTCTAGACTTGTCTCTCTTGCTTGCAAAAATTAGCATATTAGGCATTGAGTTAATATTGTATTTTTCTCACCACATTAGTATTTAAAACTGCATTTGTTGATGTTCGCTGCATTTAGTATGTTAACACTTAAAGTAAGTATTGTTTTCCATGCAGATGGCATCTCCAGTAGACAAACTCAGTAATTTATATTAATCAAGGAGTTACGACTACAAAATCAACTATCGACAGAAGTTTTATTGCAATCAGAAGCAGTAAACTAACAGAGCTGTTATAGTATTGAATGAAATACTTCACTGTATTTATCTCGGCTTCTTCTGTCCTGACTTCAAATTCCACTGAGGACAACATTGCTTTTTGTCATTCCGGGGTCGACTGGTAGAGTTGTTGGTATTAGGTGGGATGTTTCGTGGTATTTGTTCTGGCTCTCTGCGTTCTGAATTCAAATTGTGTCGCGGTTTGCTTGGGTAGTAGACTTAATCTGTTGCCCGGTTTCACATCACTTCCTGGTCATTTGGGTCCTTTAATGGCATCTACTCTGTTACAAACATTCAGGTCAGGTTTCTTACATGAAAATACCTTTTTCCCTTACTTATACTAGTCTCGGAGATCCCTGTAACGGATTATAGACACTGTCTGTAAAAAAAAAAAAAAAAAACGGAAAACTATTTTACAAATGAACGCCGCATGCTACGTGATTCACTGCAACGCAGTTAGTTTCAGAGCAAAAGCTAATGTAATAATAAAGGTACATAGAATAGTGGTCAGAGTGTTCATCTTACAATCATAATGCTGTAGGTTCTGTTCCCGGACCAAGTGGGGCATTGTGGCTCTGAGGAGGAAACTTCATTTCGCGTTGCTCCAGTCTACTCAGCTGAAAATGAGTACCAGCTGAGTGCTAAAGCTGCTCTCTTTCTTTCTCTATTTCTCTCCCTCCCTCTCTCTCTCTCTCTCTCTCTCTGCAGCTATCATATCCTGAATGTGTTCCTAGGTATAAGAGTGGGATAATTGAGAAGGTATCTATCTACTCGCGACTACATAAGCACCTAAAACGATTAACATGGTACATGTTACCATACCTTACTTTCACGAGGGTGACAGCTTGTTCCTTACACACACACATACACACACACGTGTGTGTGTATATATTCACACACTCATACATTTGTGTGTGTAGGAAAAAATATTGGGTCGGCTTCGTTGCACTGCGAGTTCTGTAGTTACTATTTATGTGCTTTAGTCCATTGTGTGGATGATAAAGTCTAAAGAAAGTTGTCGGGATGGGAATAGACAGGCTAAATGAGAATAACAATAATGTATATATTCATTCTTACTACGTTCTGGTAGATTCGAACAGGAATACCTGATCGCTGATCTCCAGCAAACATCTCCCTTTATACGACGTGTGTTCATAACATATGATTCACCTATGTAACGGAACTTTGAAGCATCGCAGTGTTTCCACTTTATTTTGTGATTCCTCTGGCAAAGCTACGTAATCGGACCGATGAATCTAACAGTAGCACGACTGGTGCGTGCTGATATCTGCCAATTTGTTTAGGTCAGGTTTTATCATTCTCAATATCGTCTATTTAAATGATACCGATAGCAATACTGATATACATGTGGGGAGGTTTGAAAAAATCTAACCGTAATCGGGATTTTTAATAATGTAATATTGTTTTCAAATTTTGGCAAAAGGTCAGCAATTCCGGAGTGCTTAATTGGTATTTATTTTATCGACCCTGAAAAAATGAAATGCAAAGTCGACCCCATCGGAATTTGAACTCATAACGTAAAGACCGATAAAACGCCGATAAACATTTTGCCCAGCGTGCTAATGATTCTGCCAGCGCGCTGCCTTATTTAATTTTGCATGTTTTCAATATTTTACGATTGCAATTTACTAAGAGTTCAATCTTTTTATATAATAAGTTAATACTAGTAAGTATTCCGTGGCTTCTTGTGTGCACAAACGACATTCATTCCTTTCACCATTATATGGTGTTGCTGAGCTTACAATATCCCAATCAAATTTATATTTGGTAACACTATATTTGAGGTTCCATAGGTATTCTGATAGTGATGTCAAGTGTTTTAATTTAGGATTGGAAAAGAATTACTTTTGCGAGGAATTTCTTATTTTGGAAATGGTGGATATATGCCTAATTCCATAATGGGTAATGACATTATATCGATATATAATATTTTTCTCTGAGACACAAGTACTTAAAGGGACAATAACTGGCAATTGTACAATCACAACTACTTTTTAACATATTAATTTAACTATTGGTACGTGATAATTGACGCGATATATTGCAAGAAATAAGATATCTTTAAACTACACCAGATATGGTAGGGACAACATTATGTCTGCTTTCATAGCATTATTATTGCTATTGATCCTCGATTAACTATTTTTATAATCGCTAGTAGTTCTATTTATCAATGGTTATTCGATAGAGGAACGTCCCCTGCGTCTATCATCACAGTTTTAAACGAATGAATTTCTAACCATTATCATAACTTACGTTAACATTTCCCTTCATATTATTTGATAAACGCTTTTCAGTAGTGTTATTATTGCCTTTGCAAACGTTATTATACTTCAAGGCTGCAATGTATCAGCCAAGTCTGGGGCACCCGACTAAAAATGTTTCACTGCACAAGCATTAAAACTTTGGTGGTATCTATATTGTGGTGAGAATTTTTTTCTGAATATATCCAGAAGTGCCTAACGTATGTTTTAATGTCTGAAAAGTATGGGGGAATTATGTTATATTTCTTGTAGTTCTTGTACTTGTCCAATCAGAGTTTCTGTTAATTACGTTATTATTATTATTATTATTATTATTATTATTATTATTATTATTATTATTGTTATTGTTGTTGTTGTTGTTGTTGCTGTTGTTGCTGCTGCTGCTGTTGTTGTTGTTGTTGTTGTTGATGTAGTGGTTTTTGTTGTTGTTATGTGTATACGTATATATATCTATATGTGTGTGTATGTATGTATGTGTGTGTGCACGCGCGTAAGTGTGTGTGTGTGTATCTATATATGTATGTATTGTACTTAATGCAAATACGTTGCTAAGGGCAAATTTGCTGCGGAATTCATCCAGAGATATTTCTTATGGTCTTACTGAATTTAAAAGCACAATATATACCGAAAGCAAATCGAAAATGACGTTGCAGCGGCTAGTAAGAATGCTAGATGTTTTTCTGCGGTTGCCTGCGAGTACAGAAATACATCGAGACAGAAATACATCTAGCATTCTCAGCTCTTGTTGTTAGGACAGTTACCAATTGCCTCTGATATACATGGAGGAGGATCTGTGATGATCTGGTCGGGGGGGGGCTATATGTTGGAAATCTGCCGGATCAATGGTTTCCCTTCATGGCGGAATTAATAATCAAGACATTTTAAGCATTTTATCTGATCAAATTCATCCTACGGCTGCGGAACTGTTTCCGGAGGGAAACGCAATCTTTCAGGAAAATGCACCAATTCACACAGCTAAAGTTGTTACTGAATGGCACGAGAAACATTCTAGTGAGGTTGAACATCTTATCTGGCCACCACAGTCCTCAGATCTCAATATTATTGAACATTTATGGTGTATTTTAGAAAAACAAGTAAGGAGTCGATATCCTCCACCATCATCACTACAAAAACTGGAGGGTGCTTTAGCTGAAGAATGGGCAAAAATTCCTTTGGAAAGAATTGAAACTTTGTACGAGTTCATACCTCGTAGAATTCAAGCTGTAATTATTGCCAAAGGCGGTCCTGCCCCATATCAAAATAAATTTGTTTGAAATTTTAAGGTGTTTCCATTATTTTGTTCAACCCCTCTACATACATGTAAACTTTCTTAAATATATACTTACATGCATATACATACAAACCTACCTATATATATATATATATATATATATATATATATATATATATATATATATATATATATATATATGCGAGTAAAAATAAATACAAAAAAGGTGGGGTTTTTTGTATGATTGTGTATAGAGGAATATATTATTTTGCTTAAAAGAGTTCCAACACTGTCTGTTTTTTATGTTTTATTTATATTCCTGTAGAACTAATGTGGGGTATAGAATATGGAATATACAATATATAATATGATATACAATATACAATATAAAATAAAATAAAATAAAAATGGATGGCACCATGAAAGAAAGTATTGAATGTAGATGAAATATTGAGTGTTCAATATAAAGGATCAAATATATAAATATATAAATATAAATATATATATATATAAAGGCGACTCGAGTTTCAGGGCTATTTCCCTTCGTCATGGCCGGTATGACAGACTGTGATCATAAATATACAGGGATTAGCTTGAGTTGCTTCTCCAACATACTGAAAATTTAGAAATAGCAGTCAAAGAACTACTGATTCCAAACTACAAATTTTTTCTCTAACGGATGGCGATATTTTTTGTTCTGTGTGTGCCATAAATATCGCCATCCGTTAGAGAAAAAAATTTGTAGTTTGGAATCAGTAGTTCTTTGACTGCTATTTCTAAATTTTCAGTATGTTGGAGAAGCAACTCAAGCTAATCCCTGTATATTTATGATCATAAATGGTTTTACCGATAAAGGTTTTTTCATACCGAACTACTTGGCAAAATTGTTAATTATTAATTTTATTACTAATTGACGATTCCCTGCTCTATATCTATCTATATATATATATATATATATATATATATATATATATATATATATATATATATATATATATATATATATACATACATACATGAAGGTAGCTGATTAGAGTTATATATATATACATACATACATGCATACATACATGAAGGTAGCTGATTAGAGTTATTAAAAGTGGATATAATGCCTCTCCACGTTTATTCCATCTCTCCGTACTCCCAATTCCATGTCTTTACCGACAGTTACTCTTTGTGAAGAGTTGCAACCGACAGCGTCCACAATATTTACCACTCTCTCTCTTTCTCATATATATATATGATCATAAATATACAGGGATTAGCTTGAGTTGCTTCTCCAACATACTGAAAATTTAGAAATAGCAGTCAAAGAACTACTGATTCCAAACTACAAATTTTTTTCTCTAACGGATGGCGATATTTATGGCACACACAGAACAAAAAATATCGCCATCCGCTAGAGAAAAAATTTCTAGTTTGGAATCAGTAGTTCTTTGACTGCTATTTCTAAATTTTCAGTATGTTGGAGAAGCTGGAATCTTTAGTTTATTAGCTTATAGTTTTACTGCATTTTACTGGCTGTTTTTTGTAAAGGAGAGAAACCTTATAGAAATGGTCTTTCTTTCTTAACTTATATTTCTTTTATTTAAAATGGTTCATTTCACTTTCTATAACTATTTTTAGCATGTAATTTAATTTTTATGCCAACATTTAATCCTTTTATAGTTCCAGTCTGCTGTTTTGATATTTTGCACCATCTTTGGTACTAAATATTTCAGAGAGTGTAGTAGCTCTATTAATCATATTACATTCAACAATAATTGGCAAAAATGTAAGTTGATAAAAGTTCAAATCTTTGAAAATCATAATTCATATAGAGTGATGTTAATGAGTGGATGCCTTTTAAAGATGTCAGTTGCAAGGATGAATACTGAAGAAAATATGACAGGGGCTAGCAACGTTTTGGAACACACACTCAGAATATTTTTCCTAAGTAACTACTAATTATGTCACCTAGGTAAGAAGAGCTATTCACTACTTATAATGAGATAGCCAGGTATTTAAGAGAAACT
Source organism: Octopus bimaculoides (assembly GCF_046866305.1). Taxonomy (NCBI): domain Eukaryota; kingdom Metazoa; phylum Mollusca; class Cephalopoda; order Octopoda; family Octopodidae; genus Octopus; species Octopus bimaculoides. The sequence goes on along the minus strand of NC_142931.1, from coordinate 80,941,308 downwards.
CTTTCTGGCATGCATTTGGTGTTTATTACCCCAGTGCTTTTGGGGCATACAGAACTTGCTTTCTCTGTTAACCTGTCTGTGATTCCACTATGTCTCTTGAGTATCCATAATTTACACTGGGAGCTGCATTTGGAGTTTATTCTTATTGCTTTTTTACATATTAAGCAAGACCAATTCTCTGGTAGTACTGGAGTACTATCTTTTCTTTCTGCTTACTAACACTTTAGTCTGAACTAAGTAATTGTGTGTTTTGCTTCCCTGTCTGGAATTTCTTCTGTAATTCCATTATACATTTAGCTATAGGAACTATATCATTAGGATATAGAAATTCCCACAGACAGCCAATCTTGAACTCTTCAGTGATGGCCTGCAGGACCATGACGACCAGGTGGAAGCTGAAAACTAAACGTTGATGGTCCCCCTACCTTCACACTAAATTCATCATTTAAATCAATGCTGACTCTCACTTCACTGAGTGCACATTTGTACATAACTTGCACAATTGTTGCAAACCATTCATCAACAACTGGTTTTCTCAGAGACCACCATATTACACTGTATGACACCTTGTCAAAAGCCTTCTCAAAGACACCAGATATTAAATGCAATATTTTACTTTTAGCTAAGTACTTCTCCAGCAGAGAGAAAGAGAGAACTGCAGAGCTGGAACACCTTTTATCATTGGTCCACTTCATCGGGGTTGCTCAACAATGTCACAAAACAATAGCTGTCATTTAACTTGCTAGAAATAGAAGCCAAAGCCACGTCTCTCTCAAATTCCAAGCTAGTCTCTTTTTTTAAAAAATTAATTTTTCTTTTAAGGTCAAAGTTGGTGATGTAGTCCAGGATGTACTATCTGCAAACAGAAAAGAACAAAAAATAGCTAAATAGGTGAAAGTATGATTGGGTGCAACCATGTGGTTTCAGGTTCAGTCCTACTGCACAGCAATTTGTGTAGATATCTTCTACTATAACCCTAGGCTGACCAATGCCTTCTGAGTGAATTTACTTGATGGAAACTGTGGAAGTGTGTTATATATAGCATCATTGTTTTAATGTACACTTTTCTATGCTTGCATGTGTCACACAGGATTTATTGAGACAGATTTTTTAGGGCCAGACGTCCATGTGGATATATACATATATATATA
>NC_142931.1:80929708-80932157 GCF_046866305.1 Octopus bimaculoides | reverse complement strand
CGGTTTTCACCAGTCCTCAGTCAAATCGTCCAACCCATGCTAGCATGGAAAGCGGACGTTAAACGATGATGATGATGATGATGATTAAACTAGAAAATTCACTTCATTATAGTTCCTCTCCCAGGGTATATAAAACATCAATTACAAATAATTGTAAACTTCTCAGACGAAATATATAGAATAGGTTGATGAAATAATCATATTTATTCTCTAAGCAGGGAACATAAGTCTGTTGTTTCTTTTTTTTTATTTTCTTTGCTTTTTTTTTTCAGTCAGGCAAACTGGAGAAAGCAAAATTCCACATTTACTTCAAAGTTGAATGGTGATTTCCAAAAAGAGCATCCAGGTGTAAAAACAATTGCTCCAACAATAATCAGAACAAAACAAAAAAAAAGACCTTCCATTTGAGCAAGTATTGAAAAGTGGATATGAATCAGGAAACAGAAGTGCAAAAAGAAAGACAAATATATTTGCTGTTTCAAATAGACTTCTTTGCTCTCATCCATTTTTGCTTGTATTCTTTGTATTTTAATGGATTATACCTCCATCTGTCTTATAAAATCTTGAAGTAGCATGTGGAAATACAGTCAGTTTGCTTCTTTTGTATTTTGCTTTTTTTTCTCTGAAAACATGTATTCTACTTTTACACACACACACACACACACACACACTCACATAATATATTAGCTAATATTTATCATAACAATAATAATAGAATGAAAGAATGCAACAAGAGGACATAAAATATCCCTCAGAATAAAACTAGATTGCAATAGTATTTCATTTTTTATTTCAAGACCATGCACTTGCATACATTAATACACATTAAAGTAAATTCATATTGTCTCCATGAGGATTGCAGTTACCCTCACTCATACACTCCCCTCTCTTTCTCTTATGTACATACATACACACAATTAATGTTAACTGGGATTTCAAATTTCACTTAATTTATCCAACTTACAGTTCAGATTTTGCAAGCAAGAAAATCTATATTGTTTTTAATATTACATGGCTAAAAAAAATATATAATACTGATTTTCTTTTTTGCATCAAACAAAATGCGAAAGATTCTGCAGAAATAAGCAATCTTGTAGGCTTATATAGTTTAAAATTATTACATCAAAAATATCCACTTCTATCTGGGGAACATTATTGAGATGATAGAGCTAAACACACTCAGAAAGTTGACAAATTCAGAAAAGAAGTCACATTAATTTCATTGAAAAATTAGGTTTTAAAATAACAATTGAAACATGCAAAAAGTAAAAATAATAGCTATCGCATTAAACCTAGACAATTCAGTATTCTGTTCAACATAAAACCAATTGAATGAGTACATTTATAAACTAATCTAATCTCTCAAAGAAATTTATGAAAAACCTAGTCCATAGTATCTCATTCAAAAATGTCCAAAATATCAACAAACAAAACAATTTTCGAAGAACTTTCACATTATCATGATGAAGTAAAAAAAAAAAAAAGAATGAAACCTAATTTCACAGAAGAAATTAAAGACTACAATGTTGTAAGAAAACCACTCTAAACATAGAATCAGGAAAAGAAACTGAAGGTATAATCCACTCTATAACCTGCAAGTAAAAACTTCAAGAGCTAAAACATTCTTTTTAACTATATTTAAGAATTAGCTGAAAACCACTATTGTTTTATAATTTATACATTGGGATATAAGGATACACATACACATATATATATGTGTGTATGTGCATGTATTTCTATGTGTGTATGTGCATTTATAATTTTAAAATGTAAACATGTATGTATCTTGGAGCATCTGTAGATATGTATATTTATAATTTTTAGATGCACATATTTACTTTTTTGTCTTTTACTGCATATTCACCTTTTTGAATGTATTTATTTCTTTTTGAAAGTATAGATACACCTGTTTAATAAAACCAGCTAATGAACTAATCAAACAGATTATGTAACAATGATAATAAGGCCTGCAATTTTGAAGTGAGAAGTTTAGATGTTTACATAGACCCTAGTCATCCACTGGTGCCTATTTTATCGATCCCAAAAGGGTGAAAGGCAAAGTGGATCTTGGTAGCATTTGAACTTAGAACCTAAAGATGAGCAAAATGCTACCAAGCAAAATGATTACAGTTGGGAAGCCTTTACTCATAGATCTGCTCAACCCAGAGAAACCTGAAGCTAATAAAACTAGTGTTTGATAGATAGAAAGCCAATTTCACAGGAAAAGGGCATTTTATGGCTCATTTATTTCATTAGTGATCAAGGTGGATAAAATGCCAATTTGACTGATGGATCTGAATATAAAGCCACTGGATATCTAGAAAGTATCAAAAGTAGCAATGCAACTGTGTTGGTCATTTCTCTACCCCACCAACATCAATGATTCTTTCTTTCCACAATGCTTAACTGGTACTGGTATATTGACCCCAGTGCTTAACTGGTTCTTGTT
>NC_142931.1:80917208-80919708 GCF_046866305.1 Octopus bimaculoides | reverse complement strand
AACATACACAACAGTGAGTCATATTTAGTGTTTGAATCTACTAGAATGCATCAAGAGTAAATAGACAAATTGTTGTTTCAGATCTCACTGTAGAAAGTGTAATTTTTTTTTTTTTTGGATAAAGTATTTTGTGGCATCTATCTTGGTTTTTTTTTGCAATTTGAATGCCTTAATCAGTGTGGTGGACTTGTCTATATCAAGTCAATGAGATGGTATCTTATAAAAATTTACCCCCCAAAAAGGCAATTTCAAATAACTGTTGTTTTCTTCTATGAAAATTTCTAGACAAACATATATCAAAGAAATCACCAAGCATCATTCATGACCTTACAGCACAAAAAGGTAGGGCAGCTGTTCAAGTTGAACATCGACTGCATTAATGTGAGGACATTGGGGGTCTGGAGAACAGGATTCCATTCTTTTTTGATTAAAGCTCATTCTTTCACCTATCTTTAATAGTTTCAGCTCAAGATCTGCAATCACTGTTAGTTTTGCTACACTTTCATTATTTAAAATCTCTTCTGACATGTGGCATTTGGTGAATTAGGGAGTGCGGTTCATTTTATGTCTGTTTTACCATACTAGCAGCATAAGTTTGATGAATCTATTATTGTGGCATTCTTTTCACAGATGACGTCATTGTTTGTCATTAAACCATACCTGTTTTATAAGCAAGGGATCTCTTATTTCACATGACTTTGAAGGTGCAAAGCCTGAGAATGGTTTGTTGACAGTAGGAATGTCACATCAAGGTTTGTAGTTAAATTATTGTTAGAGACATGCAAACAAACTTAAACACACACACACATGCCAAGTTTCTTTCAATCTCACCTTTCAAATCAACTCACACAGTTTTATTCATCTTGGGGCAGAGCTTTAGTAAAAGATATTCACTCAATGTGCTGTGCAGTGACACTGAACACACAACAGTAAACTTCTTAACTGAACAGTAAATTTCTTAATCACACATCCACGCCTGTATCATAAAAATATTGAACTGGGGAAATATCTGATAACTGTTCAAACACAAACCATTCAACTTATATTAGCAAAGAATAAAAGTATGTACAAAATAAATTCGTGCAAAGGTCTCTTGAGCAAATGTTTTAAGGCTGGATCATTTTAAAGCACGATCAAGTGGGAATGGTGGTAGGAAATGTCACATACTGATAAAGCAATTGATTGAGTTTACATTGTAGCAATATTATACATTGATTGGCAATAAGATTTGAATTTATGAAGACATTTGAGCCAGCAGTCCAGTACTTCAAACCGCAACTATTGCTAAATACATGATATATGTTACATTATAACTATGAAGATTTCCATGGAAATATTCTAGGATGTTATAAAGATATTTCTTAATTCTTTGAAGATAGTCAGAGTGGGAGAATGTGTCCATGACATTTGCAGATCACACAACAACTTACTGCCATTAATTACAAGGAACATGGACAGACAATTTGATAGGCTGCTGGTTATATAGTCAGAAGTTTAAGGGTTCATATCTTATCAATGTTAACAAGTAGTGTCTACAGTCAGACACTAAACTAAGCACCAGCCCAACATCAAATAAATGATAAAGAGGACAACTATAATTTGTTGATTTTATATATATATATATATACATATATATATATATATGAACAAATTTGAAAAGAATATAATCAATGCATTCAAAATGTGAGTGTATAGGAAAATGTTACAAGTCTCATACGAGAAGCATCAGAAAAATGAGTAGGTGTTACAACAAATTTGTGAAAGGTATATATATATATATATATGAGAGAGATAGAGAGATAAATATACAGATATATATATGTGTGTGTGTGTGTGTGTGTGTGTGTGTGTATCTCCGGCAGACACTCTAGCCAAATCGACTACATCCTCGCCAGAAATAGGGAAAGAGGGCGGCTTATAAATGCCAAAACCTACCCTGGCAAAGAATGTACCCCACAACATAGATTAGTAGTTAGTGACTTTGGGATCAAGGCAAAATGGGTGCCCAGAATTAGACAGGCTTGGAGGAGAAGGGTGTGGAAGCTTAAAGACCCTGCAAACGGACAGAGACTTAGAGACAAGTTACTTGAAGCATTTAACGAAATAGAAGGGGATATAGCATCATACAACGTGGAAGACAATTGGAGATTTCTGCGGGACAACCTGTTGAAAGCCACCGACCAGATTTGTGGGTGGTGTAAGGTCCCCTCCCGACCCAGAGTAACGTGGTGGTGGAACAAGGAGGTAGACAGGGCTATTAGACAAAAGAAACAGGCTTGGAAGGACTGGAAGAACGGTGGTAGCAGGGAATTGTACCAATGGCCAGAAGGGAGGCTAGGCGACAGGTTTATTTAGCCAGAGGGGAAGCAGATAAGGAAAGATTTGCCAATGTTCTGCGCCGTGAGGACCAAAGACTCGAGGTATTTCGTGTTGCAAGACAGTGTAGGAGAGAGAATAGTGATGTTGTAGGAGAGAAATGTGTTCGCATGGATGATGGTAC
>NC_142931.1:80887208-80912208 GCF_046866305.1 Octopus bimaculoides | reverse complement strand
ATGCAGAGAGAGAGTGAGAGGGAAGGAGAGAGTGGGAGAGAAAAACTATGAATAAGAAGACAAGTGGATTCTATAGATATTCTGTAAATAGATGCTGTTTCTGGTCAACTCCACCTCTCATATTTTAATATTGAAAGACGGGAAGCTGTATGAATTGCTAAATGGAATCAATAATCTCATTTTGGGTGATTTCTATTGAATTGCGTTTATCCTGATTGGCAATAATTAAAGGCATTCTCCATCTCAACAAAATGTTTACTCATTATTCGCTTGAATAACGGACCTGGTCTTATTGTTCTTTAATTGTTGCTGAAAATTACAGATGATGGAAACTTCAGTTATGGAAAGGACAGTTTTCATCATCATCATTACTATTTTTATTATTGTTGTTGTTATTTCAGCTATTACATCAGTTGTCTTAGTATTGTGTGCTTGCACCGTACAACTCAGAGTAGCTTTGTGCACCTTAGATACGTGTTATCATCATCATCATTATTTTAGCTGTTTTATTATTAGTGTGCTTACATTGCACAATTGATAGCAGCTTTGTGCACCCTGGATGTTGTTGCTATTATTATATAAGTGCAGTGAGCTGGCAGAATCTTTAAAGCATTGAATAAACTGCATTGTAGTATTTCATCTGAACTTTTATGTTGCGAGTTCAAATCTAACCAGTCAATTTTGCCTTTCACTCTTTTGAGAATCAATAAAGTACCAGTCAAGCACAGGGTCTAATGGAATCAACTAATCACCACCTCAAAAGTGCTGGACTTATACCTAAATCACTATCATCATCATTGTGAAGGCACATAGCTCAGTGGTTAGAGCGTTGGGCTCACAATCATGCGGTAGTGAGTTTGATTCCTGGACCAGGCTGTGTGTTGTGTTCTTGAGCAAGACACTTTACTTCACATTGTTCCAGTTCACTCAGCTGTAGAAATGAAGTACGACATCATTGGTGCGAAGCTGTATCGGCCTTTGATTTTTACTTTGGATAACATCGGTGGTATGGAGAGTGATATACATGGATGGAGACTACAACATACACATGATCACAAAAACACAAATTTCACTTAATTGCGAAATAAACACAGCAATGCCACTCAGCACACTGCCTCATGAAGGTTACTGCTAGCTCTCACTGCACATGCAACCCTGTGCTGCCATCTGTTGGTGCACTACAGAACTAGTCCGGGACCTTTTTGATACCACCTCATATTTGCTTGTCATCCTTTATTCTCATCATCATCATCCTCAAAGCAGAGATCTGGCAAAATTCTTAGCACACTCGACATTTCTTTTGGCTCTTTATGTTCTGAGTTTAAATGCTGCCACGTTGACTTTGCATTTCACCCTTTCTGGGTCAGTAAAATAAGTACCAGTTGAGAACTGAAGTCAGTGTAACCAACTAGCAGCTCCTCACAAAACTTCAGGTTTTGCACCTATAATTGAAAGGATTATTATTATTATCATTGTTCAGTAGTTTTATTTTTATAACGTGCTTTCACTTCACTACCGAGTGCAGCTCTGTGTGCCTTGGATATGTGCTGTGGTTTGCTGAGATGCTCTTATGGTTACTGTATTGAAAGTGTTTTGCGTAGGATGTGTGCAGTGCCCAGTAGTGCAATTTTCTGTATGTTGTATATATTTGTAAGTCCTGGTGTTTTTGTTATGTATTTGTCTGAATATTTTTTTATTATACCTAAGGCACCTACTATGATAGGAATTGTTTCCGTTTTTAGATTCCACATCTTATTATTATCATTATTATTATTATTGAAGGTGGTGAGCTGGTAGAATTGTTAGCATGCAGGGCACAATGCTTAGCAGCATTTTGTCCATCTTTATGACCTGAGTTCAAATGTTATTGACATCAACTTTGCCTTTCATCCTTTTCGGGGTCAATAAACTAAGTGCCAGTTAAGCACTGGGGTTAATGTAATCAGCTTACTCCTTGTCCCCAAAATTTCTTAGAATGTTTGCAGAACACAGGATGACATTTTTCTGCAGATCACTGATATGTATTTCGATTCTGACTCTGCTGAATCACTAAGTCACAGAGCTGCAAACAAACCAGCAAACATTGTCAATTTGGTAGCAGAACAAACACAAATATTCCTTCTCTCTCTCACACACATACTTATATACATGAGTCTCTACAAAGTTTCCATCAACAAAATTCCCTCTTAAAGCATTGGTTTGCCTGAGGCTGTCACAGAAGACACTTGTTCAAGGTGTTGTGCTGTGGAACTGAAGCCAAAGCCAAATTTCGTGTGTGTACGTGTGTGCATGCGTTTGTATGTGTGTGTGTATATATGGTATAATGAGTTTCATAAGATATTTATTCAAGTCCAATAATGAAGCTCAAAAGCAAAGCGTTTATCCAAGTAATCCTATACTTCTAAGATTTCTAGTACATATGAGAAACCCTATCAGACAAAGAAATGAATAAGTTCCATGACTATCAAACTGATAACCATAAACATACTATTATATATATATGTGCATACCCGTCAGAGTGTAAGTATCTTGAGAGAAAAGCTGAACATAAGAAGCGTCAGTAGTGGTGTGCAAGAGAGACGATTGCGCTGGTTTGGACATGTGGTGAGAATGAATGAGGATAGCTGCGTGAAAAAGTGCCACTCCCTAACAGTTGAGGGAACCCGCGGAAGAGGTAGGCCCAGGAAGACCTGGGCTGAGGTAGTGAGGCAAGACCTTCGAACATTGGGCCTCACCGAGGCGATGACTACTGACCGAGACCTTTGGAAATGTGCTGTGCGTGAGAAGACCCGGCAAGCCAAGTGAGATCGTAGCCAGTGCCCCTGGACTGGCTCTTGTGCGGGTGGCACATAAGACACCATTTCGAGCGTGGCCGTTTTCGTGCGGGTGACACGTAAAAGCACCCACTACACTCTCTGAGTGGTTGGCGTTAGGAAGGGCATCCAGCTGTAGAAACTCTGCCAAATTAGATTGGAGCCTGGTGTAGCCATCCGGTTGCACCAGTCCTCAGTCAAATCGTCCAACCCATGCCAGCATGGAAAGCGGACGTTAAACGATGATGATGATGATGATATATATATAGGCGCAGGAGTGGCTGTGTGGTAAGAAGCTTGCTTCCCAACCACATGATTTTGGGTTCAGTCCCATTGCGTGACACCTTGGGCAAGGGTCTTCTACTATAGCCTCGGGCTGACCAAAACCTTGTGAGTGGATTTGGTAGACAGAAACTGAAAGAAGCCCGTTGAATATATGTATGTATATATATGCATTTGAGTGTCTGCGTTTGTGCCCCCACCATTGCTTGACAACCAATGGTGGTGTATTTAGGTCCCTGTAACTTAGTGGTTCAGGAAAAGAGACCGTTAGAATAAGTACTAGGCTTACAAAGGATAAGTCCTGGGGCCGATTTGCGCGACTAAATGCTGTAGTCAAATGACTGAAGGAAGTAAAAGAAAAAAAACATATATATATATATATATATATTTAGGTGGCAATATACTTTATATATATATATATATATATATATATATATATATATATATATATATATATATATATAGACTGACATTAAACGATGATGGTGATGATGATGAGGATACACACACACAAATATATGTATATTATATCTGGGGAAAATTAAGATAACCACAATTATAAATTATTAGTCCCTACATACATTACACCATTGCAGTTATTTGCAACTCGGCTTTGTTTTTATCCTGTGTATATCATGAATAGTAATATTACTTAGTACAGTGGTAGACTAACCACTATACAAGAAGCTGACCATATAATGTTAATCTACATAGAACTCTAACTCATACAGTATTTGTTGTACATTTAAACATGCATATGACATATATATATATATATATATATTATTGAGTCATTAATATTTTCTATACAAGCCTTGTTTATGCTAGAGACTAACCAACAGCTTTTATCACAGTCATCTGACTGATCCTACTACATTATATATATATATATATATATATATATATATATATATATAATAATAATAATATTAGGGAATAAAAAATTTATTCCAACCTTACAGGCAAAAATCGGCATAATATTACATCGGGTTTCCTAATATATAATATATATGTATATTACTAATTTAGAGACGATCCACCACTCTACAACTCAGAACCCGTCCAAATCCATACTGTGAGGCATATACCATCTTAATATATCTAAGATTTTAATCTAAAAATTTTAATTAAATAATATATTACATAAATAAATCATATAAGTCATATAAATAAGTCATAGAAACATTAATTTAAAAAATAAAAATTTTAATTTAAAATTATAAATTGGACAGTAAAAATTGATACGATAATATACAGTATAGAAGTATAGATGTAAAAAGTTATTGCTAGTATATAGACTACACGCGTTTCATGGCTGAAATAGGACTATATAAAATCATAAGCAAATTCTAACCGAGTTCATTAGAACGGGGAAATGGTTTTACTCTGAAAATCAGTCACTCTTCTGGTCAAATCCCTAAGAAAATACCTATAATCATTCAAGGAATAAACATAAACATGAGAAATAAAGATATATATATATATATATATAAAGAGACAAAATCTGTAAATTAATCCCTACATTAACGGTACTAATATAATTATTAAGAGTTACAATCTAAAAATATTGAAGAAGTGTATTATAGTAAACAAGGTTAAAACATTATGGAATAAGTAGATAATAGTAAAACAATGTGTTAGTGTATAAAGTTACTAAAAGATGGATGTCAACATAGTTTATAAAATTAAAATTAAAATAAGAAAACATGACTTATCTGCCGGTGGGTAACTGTAGACTAAATCAAAATAGCTGTGTTATAGAATTTATACTAAAAGGTCACGTGATAAATATGGCGTCTATTACCCAGAAGTACATGCGTATTATAATTTCTAAAATAATAACGAAAATATCGAAAAAGAAAATCTACCTAAAATAAAAAGTTTCTTGGGAATTAAAGATACTAAAATACTTAAACTTGCAAATTAACGCAGAGTAATAACTATACACATACGAACATTCTATATTACGTAAATAATGCTATGAAAATTAATACTGAAAAGTCACGTGATAAACATGGCATCCATTACCAGAGGTAAATACATATTATAATTACTAAAATAATAACGAAAACATCGAAAAAGAAAAACCTACCTCAAATAAAAAGTTTATTGAAGACTAATAATACTAAAATACTTTAAACTCTCAGATTTACACAGAATAATAACTATACCGAATACGAAAGTTATGTATTACTTAAAAAATGTTATGAAAACTTGTAAAAGACTGCTCATGTTATCGATGAATACTTAAAGTAAAGGTAGTTATATGTTTCAATTTGTATAACATTGAGATGATTAAAGTGTATTCTAAAGCTAATTTGATGTATCTTACGCTACTGATCATAACTATAAGTTGGTACCTAATACTAGGTTTAAGTATTTGGATGGGTTCTGAGTTGTAGAGTGTATAGTTCAAATTTACAGAAAAATACAAAGACAGGTGAGGGAACAATAAGCAGGCGTATTAGTTTGACACTTGGAAAGAATGGGTAAGTTTTTGACATTTTGAGCCTATTCACTTTAACAGATACGATTATGAGGAAGAAAGTAGAGAGAAAACACGAACAATGTGTATGGATTAATAGTTCAACATGATGAAATGACCAGAGGAAAGAGGGTGAAACAGAGAGAGAGGGGGGAGATAGAGACAATGATGCAAATAAACAGTTAAAATTCTTTGGGAATATACAGAATATGTATACATGTAAACAGATAAAAGCAAAGACTGAAAATTTTCAGATGATTAACATTCAGGTATATATATATATATATTACATTAAAAATGAACTTTAATCTTGCTTGCAATGTTACACAGCCAAACTAGCACATAATGAGAAAATACTTTGAAATAAAGGCCCCTAAAACGTAAATACAAACAGAATAAAACAAGTTTTATATAAATCAGATCAGTGGTCATTGAGATATTTGGTGGTTTTTTTTTTGGGGGGGGGGGTATAAAGAACCAAAACGATGTATAATGGGAAAATACACTAAAATTAACTTAACCCTGAAAGGAAAGAAACTCTGACCTTTCCACTAGACACATTATAATGGGTCAACTATTTTAAAGTGAAAATGACTTTAAAAATATGGTAAATATTTCAAAAAAGACCCGTTCGTTACCTCAGTGTGAAATAGTTTTTTCTTCATAAGTTACCATAGGTTTCTTTCGAGTGCATTCAATGTAGATCACCTCTAAAGATTTTGCTTCTGTTTCTAGCACGCCCTGCTACCATGTAACAAATATTTGCAATAAAGGACCTGAAATACCTCTTACGTGGTAGTAGGGCATGCAAGAAATAGCAGCCAAATCTTTCCTTTTCTGGGAGGAGCCATTTACACATGATTTCGATGTGACATTTGTTGAAAGCATGCGAAATAATGTAGAAAAAATAAACCCATCAAACACAACTCCATTGATGAGAAACTCAGACTTTCCCAGTACCTTGAATTATTGGTGACCTAATGGGTCATAGGTAGTCTAGTATATATATATATATATATATATTTACTCACATTAAATAGACTCAAAGTAATAGAGGGGAGAGGGAATGGTGTTACATGTCCAACACCTGTTTCTGGGTGCTCAGAGTTTCTTCATAATGTTGGCAGATGTAGTTCACCAAAAATTTGCAACCAGTAACAGAAGCAAGCAAACAGTGGAAAAAACCATGCCTCCTTCTTCAAGGAGTTTTATATGTTTACTTGCATAACTGTTTCCATATCTGTGCACTTGGATTCCCTTTATACTCTTCTGATTTGATCCTCAGTAAATATTTTGGAGTGTAAATTCAAATCTTTTGAGTATTACTAAGTATTTTCTATATTGAAATTCTCTTGATCTCATCTATTCTCTCTCTCTCTCTCTCTCTCTCTCTCTCTCTCTCTATATATATATATATATATATATATATATATATATAATCATAAATATATAAATGGTTTTACCGATAAAGGTTTTTTCATACTGAACTACTTGGCAAAATTGTTAATTATTAATTCTATTATTAATTGACGATTCCCTGCCCTTATTCTTGTATATATATATATATATATATATATATATATATATATATATATATATATATATTATATATATATGTATATACATATAAAAATAATCCTATGTATGTATGTTTTTCTCTCTCTCTCTCTCTCTCTAATATATATATATATATATATATATATATATATATATATATATATATATATATATATATATATATATATACATATATATATATATATATATATATATATATATATATATATATATATATATATATATATATATGTATGTGTGTGTGTGTGTGTATATATATAATTTTATGTATGTACGCATCTATTTTTATATATACATTTTATACACACACACACACGTTTGTGTCTATCAGACTAATCTATTACATATATATTACGTATACACACTGTGCGATATTTAAACTATATAAAGACTCAAACACATTTTTGTGTGGAAGACAGAGTCAACAACATTTTGTCTTTTAGCAAAGATATATATTTTTCTTTTCTGTTTCAATATTTATCTTATACTTTATTGTCTCGCAGCTTTGAAAACTTCAAGTTTAATATATAAAATATTCTAATTTTAAATTACACTGCTCTTATACATCTATCATTCATCCCCCACTACACACACACACACACACACACAACAGTATATTCTTTTACTCCTTTCAGTCATTTGACTGCAGCCATTCTGGAGCACCACATTTAGTCGAACAAATTGACTCCAGGACTTATTCCTTGTAAGCCTAGTACTTATTCTATCGGTCTCTTTTGCCAAGCCACTAAGTGGTGAGGACATAAACACACCAACATTATTTGACACACGATGGTGGGAGGACAAAGACAAATAACAAATACACACACACATATATATATATATATATATATATACGACGGGCTTCATTCAGTTTCCATCCCCCAAATCCACTCACAAGGCTTTGCTCAGCCTGAGGCTATAGTAGAAGACACTTGCTTGAAGTGCCATGCACTGGGACTGAACCCGGAACCATGTGGTTGGGAAGCAAACTTCTCACTACACAGCCATTCCTGCACCTACATATATTTGGCAGATGACCTGAAAAAAATTATCTTTTGTTTATTGTTCCTTCAGTTATATTTAGAATAACTTTAATGCTTAGTCTATTACTTGTTTCAGTCATTTTGACTGTGGCCATGCTGAAGCACTGCTTTGAAAGGTTTTAATTGAAAAATCAACCCTAGTACTTATATTTTAAACACACATACATACACATACACACATATGATGGCCTTCTTTCAATTTCCATCTACCAAATTCCCCCAGAAGGCTTTGGCCAGCCTGAGGCTATAGTAGAAGACACTTGCTCAAGGTACCATGCTGTAGGACTGAAACCATGTGGTGGAGAAGCAAGCTTCTTACCACATAGCCATCGTAGCAGACTTTTACAAGTGTTACCAAGTTTGATGAGTGCTGATAACTTTCAAAAGAGTTGCTAACTTCTACAACAAATACAGCCAACATTTGTAGTAAAAATCACTTGCACTAATTTTTATGACAGGCACAGCTAACTTCTACAAGGCTAGCTGGGCTTGCCCAACAAATGTAACTAAATTATACAAGTGGAGCTAAGTGTATGGGTATGCAGGTATTTTGAAAATATCTCATAGAGTGATGGCAATGCCCTGCATAATTACTGGCTGCCCTTTGGCAAGGCATAGCACCCATTGAGTCACCTTGCCAGGGATATAGCAAAGTCATCAGATTGTAGCATCGCAGATTGTAGAGAGGTAGTGGCAGTGCCCAAGTGAGCTAACAATGCTTCTTACATTGATGCTGAGTGGAAGAATCCTAGAAAATCAACAGTCAGGATCATCAAGCTCTATCAAGAGAGTAACTGCACTGCATCCATAGAAGTGGTGTCCATGGTTGTGTTATCAGTTAATAAAAGATTCAATATGACTCAAGCTCTCAATTCCAATTCATAATAATGGTATCAGTTGGTGACAGAGATTCATAGGAATCCATGAAAGCAGTGAAAAAGAAGCTAAGAATAGTTGACTTTTGAAACAAGTGTAGCTGGCCCTCAAAAATGTAATTGATTTTTTTCACAATAGGCGCAGGAGTGGCTGTGTGGTAAGTAGCTTGCTTACGAACCACATAGTTCTGGGTTCAGTCCCACTGTGTGGCACCTTGGGCAAGTGTCTTCTACTATAGCCTCAGGCCGACCAAAGCCTTGTGAGTGGATTTAGTAGACAGAAACTGAAAGAAGCCTGTCGTATATATATGTATATGTATATATATACGTGTGGGTGCTTGTGTTTCTGTGTCCCCCCAACATCGCTTGACAACCGATGCTGGTGTGTTTACGTCCCCGTAACTTAGCGGTTCGGCAAAAGGGATCGATAGAATAAGTACTAGGCTTCCAAAGAATAAGTCCTGGGATCGATTTGCTCAACTAAAGGCGGTGCTCCAGCATGGCTGCAATCAAATGACTGAAACAATTAAAAGATTAAAAGAGTAAAATAGTAATGACTGTACTGTATTTTCTGGCATACAATTCAATTTAGTATGTAGTGTAAGCATTCAAACATCATCACCGTGTTTCTAAATCCTGCTGCATTTCACATAAAATTTTTAGTCCCCCAAAGTCGTCTTTGTATATATGTCAATCTACCTTTTATGGCTGTAAATTTTGGTCAGAAAACTTCAACTTGTATGCTGGAAAATGAGGTAGTTAGCTTTCACAAGTGTAGTGGAATTCTGACTGTGTAGCTGACATTCACAACAGATGTAACTGGCTTCCATAAGTGACTTTCACAAGAAGTGTAACTGACTTCCATATTTATGTAATTTGGAGAAGGTAAACAGTAGAAGCGAGAAATCCAGAAGTTTTTATTGCTCTACAGGAACACCGCTCATTCATCAACAAAGATAGCACCATCTCTTCAAGTCTTAAATTGCCTTTTACCTGACAAACTTCCACATTATGAAATTCCAATAATAGACGATAAAACTACAGCAGATAGTAATGATAATAAAGCAAAATTTAATATGATGTAATATACTGATTGTAAGAGTAAGTACTTGGATAGGAAAGGTGTATTGCATGACAGTGGTTATTGAAAAATCAATAATGAAGAAAGTACAAAACAACTTTGAATTTATTATTGTTTTCTGTATGATAAATTTCATGAAGGTTTACATCTGTAATATATAGTGAAATTTCCCTTTCTGCTGTCATCTATTGCAGCCTCTTCAAAATTCATTTCTAGTGTAATGAGCTAATTCTTCAAGTGCAGGCCATTGTAGCTGGCAAAATTGTGGTGTTGAGTGCTGGGGGTTTCGTATTTCATCTTTGTCTCCATTATAAAGATGCTGCTGAACCAAAATGCAGGCTTCTGAATAGTGCTAATGATTGGAAGATACAAGATGATTTGGAACTAGTGTATATCTTCTCAAGCCATATTGCAATAATTAAGCCACAATTCTGATATTATGTATTCTATCATGGGAGGGCAATATGGAATATGGAGAGGACAAGAATTGTCACAGGTTTGAGGATTTTAAGGTAGTGTACAATGCCAGTCCCAGAAGCATATGATAAAAATACCAAAGTCGAGAAGGAAAAATACTCCCCAAATGAAGTAAAACTAAATACAACTATATACATGCATATCTATAAAGGTGCACATTCATACACACACACACACACACACACACACACACACACACACACACACACACACACAAACGGGAGTGAATAAATGAAAAAAAATGTAGCTCTCAAGGAATTTGTTTGGAGTTAAATGTATTTAATACCACTTTAGTTCAGCTCTATAATGTAAAGAGTGTTTCTGCCACCAAACATCTGATGAGAGGGATGTATCCT
Source organism: Octopus bimaculoides (assembly GCF_046866305.1). NCBI lineage: Eukaryota > Metazoa > Mollusca > Cephalopoda > Octopoda > Octopodidae > Octopus > Octopus bimaculoides. The sequence goes on along the minus strand of NC_142931.1, from coordinate 80,901,218 downwards.
ATGCAGCTACAAAACTAAGTCATGCAGAGCTCAATCAAACAACTATTAAAAAAGAAAAGTATGTGTTTGTTTGTGTGTGTGTGTTGGTTTATGTTGGATGAACGAGGAGTGCATCCTCAATAGACATGCATTTCCTCTTTTGAATTCTTGGTTTTTAATTAAAAACTAAAAACCAAAACTAAAAATCAAGCATTAAAAAAAACATATCCATTGAAAAAAACTACAATAAGGAGAAATATTTTGGGAGATAAAAAACACACATCAAATGCTTTGAAAAAAGTAAGAGAAGCTAAATATATTCTAAAACAAACAACTGCCAATAACTGTGTTTATAGGTTTTATGACTCTTCCCAAATATAACCATGTTAAAAGTGTTATTTCTACAAAAAGAATTCAAACTGTTGTTTGACTATGCAAACAGAGATATTTTGGACTATCTTCAAAGTATAGCATGTAATCATAGCCATAAATGAACTCTTCATTTAAGTGAATATTTCTGATAATTTCATTTATTTTCTTATAATTACATTAATTTTCTTATAAAACAAAATTCAGATAGCCTGAAAATAAATTGAAAATATATTTCATTTAAAAAAAAATAATTTGTTCTTATCATTTTTAAGTCTACATCAGTTTTAATGAATTTCTGTTTTTCTACAAATGGCAAATATTTTTTAACCAATATGTCTTCCATCTATGTGTGTATGTATGTATGTATGTACACACACACACACACACACACATATATACTCATGCATGCATATCATCATCATCATTATTTAATGTTTACTCTCCATGCTGATATAGGTTGGATAGCTGGAAACGATATAACAAGTCAGAGGAACACACTGTACTCCAATGTCTATTTAGATATGGTTTCTATGGATGGATAGCCTTCCGAATGCCAACAACATTATAGAGAGTACAAAGCGCTTTTTTAATCATACTAGCACTAGTCTCTTAACAGCTTGCAAGACTGAAGGATCCAAAGGGGCCCTTGTGACTGAAGGAAAATAGCAGAGAGAAAGAAGAGATATTTTGTGTGATGATTCTAGTCAAGAGAGGGGTCAAATATTCTGAGAGGAGCTGATTTACAGATTTTATAGTTGTGAAAAGATGGCAGTGAAGTGATTAACAGAGTAGACACAGTGTGTGTGTGTACAGGCATGATTGTGTTGTAAGATGTTTGCTTCCCAACCACATGGTTCTGAGTTCAGTCCTACTGCATAGCAGTGTCTTTTATTATAACCCCAAGCTAATTAAAATCTTTCGAGTGGATTTGGTAGATGGAAACTGTTCTTTTTCTACATTCTGTATCTTGATTATTTAAAAGTTGCTATGGTATTAAACTGTAAGAATAGTAGTCTTGAGTTCAAATCCACTACTAGTATTTTTGCTATATTATATATAAATATACATACACATATATATATACATATACATACGTATATGTATATATATATATATATATATATATATATATATATATATATATATGCCTTACTGACACTTGTACCAGTGGTATGTGAAAAAAACATCCGAGCGAGGTCATTGCCAGCGCCGCTGGACTGGTTCCTGTGCAGATGGCACGTAAAAATCACCACTTGAGTGTAGCCATTGCCAGTACTGCCTGACTGGCCCTCATGCTGGTGGCACGTAAAAGCACCCACCACGCTCTCGGAGCAATTGACGCAAAGAAGGGCATCCAGGTGTAGAAACTCTGCCAGATCAGATTGGGGCCTGGTGCAGCCATCTGGTTCGCCAGTCTAAAACTCTAAAACTACCTTGCTAATTCTTGTCTATAAAGGGCTCTGCTCTGTCAAACTTCTCCACCACCACCACCACCACCACCATACACATTTCATTCTCTAACACCCAAAAAGCACTAATGATGCTACATAAAAAGCACTGGTGACGGTGCCATACAAAAAGAATGGATGCTGATACCACATAAATATTCAGTAGACTCTGTAAAGTGGTTGGCATCCAGAAGGCATCCAGCTGTACAAACCAAGCCAAAGCAGACTATGGAATCTGGTGTGGCTCCTGGTTTTGCCAATTCCTGTCAAACTATCCAACTCATGCCAACACGGAAAACAGGCATTAAATGATGATGATGATGATGATGCTCGATCTGGGTTGGTCTATAGCTAAACAACAGAGGAGTTTTCTACATGGTTACTTGGCCTGTTAGATATAGTAGCTATTTCTTCCTCATATCACAACCTTCCATCTGAACATGAACAAAATCAAAGGTCATATTGGACAATGTAGTCCTATAATGCACCAAATAAGATGAGATGGTCAAAGCTGGAAATGCACTGATCACAGATCTGCTAGATTAAAATTGACTTGGAGTTAAATAAAGCAACAATTAACTGATAAAGGTAAAAATATAAGAGATTAATGCTAACATTGCAAGAATTTTAACACAAACCAAAGAATCACAATGTATTATGCAATAAAATAATAATAACCTTCAGGAAAGTATCCACAGTGAGATATTGGGTTATTTAGAATTACACAAAAGCTGCAACAATTGCTACAGATCCCACAAATGGCCCATAAGACCAATTAGGTAATCCTCCCAGTGTATAAAACCCTGTGTACAAGAAAAAACTGATAAATTTTAACCAGGTTTGTTACCAGCCATTCGCTGACTCATGCAAATCCTTATGTTAATTATAATTTCAGTTAAGCATTATGGATGGAATGCTTATCATCATAAATATATTCACTCAGGGCTGTCCAACATTTAAACAACAAACATCACCAGCAGCAACACTTGATGATGAGTTGAGAGAACCTCTATGTAGTCATTTGACTTTCTAGCAATAGCAACCAAATGTCCTTCAAATTACATCCAGTCATTGTGGAAGAACATCATTGTATAATTTAGTCATAGATAAATAAGACAGTTGGAATGTCATTGATCATAAGTCTGCATAGTCAGAATTTTCCTATATACTAAACACTAACACCATTAACAACAAACATTTCATATTACAAGCCAAGAATGGAACCCCTATAGTGTCAATTGAATTGCTAGAAACAATCGATAAATATTTGAATTACATCCTACCACAAAGGACAGACTGGGTAATGAGATACTAGATTTCATGCACTTAAGTAAAGAACATGGAAAGATCTGTCTGTTGAAAGTTCTATTAAAAGCTAAATTACAACAACTGGTTGATATTGAAATTATGGAGAAGGGACAAGTTAATTATATTGACCCCAGTGATCAGCTAGTACTTATTTTATCGATTCCAAAAAGGTGAAAGGCAAAGTCGACCACAGCAGAATTTGATCTCAGAACATGAAGATGGATGAAATATCACTAAGCATGCAAATGATTCTTATTTCTTTATTGTCCATAAGGGGCTAAACACAGAGGGGACAAACAAGGACAGACAAAGGTATTAAGTCGATTACATCGACCCCAGTGCGTAACTGGAATTTAATTTATCAACCCTGAAAGGATGAAAGGCAAAGTCGACCTCGGCGGAATTTGAACTCGGAACGTAACAGCAGATGAAATACCGCTAAGCATTTTGCCTGGCGTGCTAACGTTTCTGTCAGCTCATTGTCTTAACAACTGGTTGATATTAAATAATTGCTTACTGTTTGTTGATTAAGGTAAGACAAATGAAGGGAAATTTTCTACAAATACGGTAAAATTTAATGTCCTCTATCTACAGGGTTTGAAATCAAATATACTAAATAATAATTATTTTGGAATGGATAATGTATAGGCTTTAGAACATTTAACTATTGTGCTGATATTTTGCCTGTTATATGGCAATTTTCCATAGCAATAATGCTTTTTGAGATGATTTTGTGCATGCACATTTTGAGAATATTATATATATTTTGTGTACTTGCTGTATAATGATAGTGTATATATTCCAAATATGTGTTGTATAGTGATATATATATTTAGTGTATATGCAGAATAATGATGTTATATATCACATATATTTTGTGTTATGTGCTGAATATGAGATTATATGTAATATATACATTTTATGTATTTGCTATATAATGACATTCTATATATTTTGTGTATATGCAATATAATGATATATATATTTCGTGTGTATGTTGCATAATGATATATATTATCTTTCTATTATATATATATTTCATGTATGTGCTGTATAATATTATGTATATATATTTTGTGTATATTCTGTAAATATATATATATATATATATATATATATATATATATAATATGCAAGAAATGACATTATATGTATTATGTATATATATATATATATATATATATAGGAATGATATTATATGTATTTCATATATATATATATATAATATGCAGGAGTGGCTGTGTGGTAAGAAGCTCGCTTCCCAACTACATGGTTCCGGGTTCAGTCCCACTGTGTAGCACCCTGGGCAAGCGTCTTCTTCACTTGCCCCAACAGGTCTTCGCAAGCAGAGTTTAGTGTCCAATGAAGGAGAGGTTGGCGTGGGTGCCAGTCATCGGATTCGGTTCGATTTCGATTTCAGATTCAAATTTCAAATTACAAATTCCGAATTCACTTGCCTCAACAGGTCTTCGCAAGTAAGGTTTTTTAGTGTCCAATGAAGTAAAGATACAGATTAGTGAGCTGGCTACACTTCTGGCAGAGATCACAGATTATGCTCTCACTTGCCTTGCTGAGTCTTTTCATGTACTGCATATTTCCAAAGGTCTCGGTCACTGGTCATTGCCTTGGTGAGGCCTAAGGTTCGAAGGTCGTACTTCACCACCTCATCCCAGGTCTTCCTCTTCTACAGGTTCCCTCAACTACTAGGGTGTGGCACTTTTTCACACAGCTATCCTCATCCATTCTTGCCACATGTCCATACCAGCGCAATCATCTCTCTTGCACACCACAACTGATGCTTCTTAGGTCTAACTTTTCTTTCAAGGTACTTACACTCTGTTGAATATGCACACTTACATTACACATCCATCGGAGCATACTGGCTTGGTTTCTTATAAGCTTACACATGTCCTCAGCAGTCACGGCCCATGTTTCACTGCCATGTAGCATGGCTGTTCGTACACATGCGTCATACAGTCTGCCTTTTACCCTGAGTGAGAGGTTTTTGTCACCAGCAGAGGTAAGAGCTCTCTAAACTTTGCCCAGGCTATTGTTATTCCAGCAGCTACACTTTCAGTGCACCTTCCCCCGCTACAAACTTGGTCACCCAGGTAGCGGAAGCTATCAACTACATCTAGTTTTTCACCCTGGTGGTTGTTTTCTGCACATTCTCAGTGTTTTTTGCTCCTGAGCATTTGCCATATACAAAAACTATCTTGCTAGTTAGCCATCCTTTGATATTGCTGCACGTCTTATGTGTCCATAGCTTACACTGGGTACATCTTAAGGAGATTCTACCTACACCTTTTCTACAGATCGAGCAGGGCCATCTACCTGAAGGGGTTTGTGTTATATACATATATGTATATATATACATATATATATGTATATTCATATATATGTATGTATATACATATATATACGTATATATGTATATACATATATATATATATATATATATATATATATATATATATATATATATATATATGATAAATAAATTCAAACAGGGTTAAAACTCTTTTACAAGAATTTTATCCAGAAGCCAGTGTGTAATATATATATATATATATATACCTGTATATATTTATTATACATATTTTGTGTATGCACTGTATAATGATATATATATATATATATATATATATATATATATATACAATCATTTTTTTGTATATGCTGTGCAATTATTTTTTCTCAATATGATACAGAAAATAGATGACAACAGATTCTATGAAAAAATTCTTTAGAGTATTTTCTAAAATAGTGAACGATATAAAACAATTATCGTAATAAAAGAAAAACAATCCATCATTGTTGTCTGTTCACCCATTGCCCCTCTGGCAAATTATAGAAGTGGTAAGCATTGTTGCTGTCAATGTTTCCTGATCGACAAAAAGAAGTAGCAGCTGCTGAGTGAAGAATTTTGGGATTTGAGTGCTACCCCAGTTTTGATTACAGCTGGAACAGTTTAGAATATTTCACTAACTCAATTGAGAAAATTTCACTAATTCAATGCGGAACAACAGAATGCTAATTTTGTCTGTTTTTAAGATTCTGTAATATAACTCATTGAAAACAACAAATAATGGAACTGGTAAAATGAACAATAGGAGTGTTTTTGAGGTAAGATTTTGTAGAGGAGGGGAAAAAAAAAAGATGGCTTGGATTCTTTATGGTATTAAATTTATTAGTTAAAAATTTCAGAGAAATTCTAGGTACCAACCAGTTATATATAGGAAACAAGAAACATATAAAGCAAACTAGAAATCTCTCTCTATATATGTATGTGTGTGTGTGTGCATGTAACGTGCATGTGTATATATATGTGGGTGTGTGTATGTATGTATATATATGTATGTGTGTATACATATACAGATACATATATACATTTTTGAATGTGTGTGTATATATATCCACACACACACAAATATATATATATATTTATATATATATATATATATATATATATATATATATATATATATATATATATATATATATATATATATATATATACACATATATACATTATATATGTATATATGTATGTATGTATGTATGTATGTATATATATATATATATATATATACACATACCCACACATACATATACATTTACACACACACACACATATATATATATATTTTTTTTTTTATTGCAACAAAGTAGATCTTGATTAAAATGGAAAGAGTAACTGAAGTGAGAAGAATACCTACAGCATCTTAAACAGCTCACAGATTTGCCAGAGCATTGGGTGGTGTTATCAATGTCAGCCACGATCATAAAAATTGAAATCCCAAGTGGTGAAAAGGATTTTTTTTTTTTTAAATCTGGTCTTGTCTAACACTAAGTTGTTGACTAAAAGGTTTCTCTTTTAAATATTTTATTTATAACAAAAGATAAAAAAAAAGATAAAGCAGTTACTGATCTAGGCTGAATTAGGTCAGATTAATTATAGAAGAAAACTTTCAAATACACATCTCAAAGATTATTCTGCATATGCACCTTTGTTGTTGCTGGTGCCAATAAAAGAAAATATAAACTTAACTTTACCTATTCTAAAACTTACTTGTGCAGATATATATATATATATATATATATATATATATATATATATATATATATATTTTTTTTTTTTTTTTGTAGTTAATTTTCAAGAAAAGTACATCCAGAATATTGACTTGGGTAAATAAAGTGAACACATTTTTTAAAAATGGTTTTCCTGATATACTTTTTGTTCTTTAATTCGAAACTAATCTTTTATTTATCACAGCATAAATGGAACAACATATAACTGTGACTAGCCATATATACTTAACCCAATATTTACACACCATTGTCTACAGTTTTAAGGTGGTGAGCTGGCACAATCATTAGCACCTTGGGAAAAATTCTTAGTGGCATTTAGTCAGTCTTTATGTTCAAAATTCAAGTTCTGTCGAGGTTGACTTTGCTTTTCATTCTTTCGAGGTCGTTAAATTAAGGACCAGTGAAACACTGGGATCAATGTAATTGACAAGTCCCCTTCCCAAAATTTCAGGCCTTGTGCTTTTAATAGAAAGGATTATTTATAGCTTTATCTGCTTTTAGGTACACTGTTCCAAAAAAGAATTCTGCTCATGAAGATTCTAAATTCTTATGGCATTAACAATATATCATACGTATGAATACATATACATGTGTGTGTGTACAAATACACACCACACCACACTCACAGACACACACAGGCATAGCTGCATGGCGGAGAAGCTGGCTTCCAAACCTGTGGTTTGGAAGGTTCAAACCCACTCTGCAGTATCTTGGGAAAGTGGTATCTGCTATATCTCTGAAATGAACAAAGTGTTGTCGATGGACTTGCTAGAAAGAAGCATGCTGTGCATGTATATATATATATTTATATGGAAAGAAGAAGTGTATTTCCATGCAGGAAAAAATATAGGAGAATATACTTGAGTGTTTGAAAATGCACCTGAAAATTGTTGAAACTGGTTTGGTATTTGAATAAATCTATTGCAAAATTAAAAAACAACACAGTTTCAGATTCTGGTGCCTTTTCAAACATCAAAATATTTTATTCTATATATATCATATATATATATGTATATATATATATATATATATATAAATATATATATATATATAAATATATATATATGTATATGTATATGCATAAGTGTGTGTGTGTGTGTTGCTGTTGCCTTGCCTTTGCAAACAGTGTTCTTTATTTCCATTCTTCTGTGAAAAACATGTCTGATCATGGGTAAATATTACCTTGCTTGGAAAAGATGAGTTGGTGACACAAAGGGCATCTGGCTACAGAATAATCTGCCTCAACAAATTCTGTCTGACCCATACTAGCATAGAAAAGTGGATATTAAAAAAACAATGATAATGATCTTATATATAGATATATATATATATATATATATATATATATATATATATATATATATATATATATATATATGCATGTATGTATGTATGTATATGTATGTATATATGTATACATACACACACTTTTATATATATGTGCACATATTCATATATACATATCTATATGTATATATATATATATAAGTGTGTGTGTGTGTGTGTGTGTGTGTTATACATATAGAATCATAAAGAAGCATATCTTCAGGAACCATTTATTTGGTTTAGCTTACAGTTCCACTTGTTCCACACGGCTGCACAAATTTTAGCAGAGACTGTCATATAGTCTTTTGAATCTCCAAGACAAACACAATAATGCTTGCTTGAAGGTTTACTATTTCAAAATCTATATATATGTGAGCAGCAAAAATCTATTTTGGACTTCCAAAACACTTAGATACCGATTTGCTTGTCTAACTGAATTTATCGCCAAAAATGGTTGTTTGTGTTTCTTGTTTGTGATTAGAGTTTTAGTGTTTTTGCTGCCATTGCAGCTACTTTTGCCATTGTTGGTGAAGATGTTGATAATAATGCTGCTGCTGCTGTAGTTGCTGTATATTCTATTCACTTATGTTGGTGCCATTGTTTATCAGGTACACCCACACATGCACACACACAGAGTCGGGTATGTATGTATATATATGTATATATGTAACATGCATAAAAATTGCTCACATATATGCATTCATGTATAAACACCCATATACACACACACTCATGCAAATGCACATACATAGATACATATATATACGTGTGTGTGTGTGTGTGTGTGTGTGTATATCTCTATATATGTGTGTATCTATCTATCTATCTATCTATCTATCTATCTATCTATCTATTTATCTATCTATACATACATATACACATATATCGATATATATATATATATATATATATATATGTACATGCACACACAGATACAAACACATATATATAAATATATAGTTCAAATTTACAGAAACATGTATATATATATATATATATATATATATATATATACATACATACACATATATGCACATATATATACATATATACACACACCTGCACACACGCTCATATACACAGATACATACACACACACACACATGCATGCATGCACATATACATACATACCCTGATGCAGTTATTTCTTAGTGAATATACATATATGTAGATGTTTACTAAAGTAAAATTTTTTGCATTCAGAAACTCACAAGCATGTCTGGAAGTTACAAATATGTGTGTATATTCACAAGAGCATGCATGAATGTACATGCACACACATATGCATACACACACACACATTAAAAAATGCACACACACACACACAGACACACACACACACATATATGTATGTATATGCACATACATGCCCTCACACATACATTTTAATAAACATCTTTAAAAATGTGCATATAAATATATTCATGCACACAGACACATACACTCATCCACAGACACATACATATAAGCACAGGCTCTTAGAGACAGAAAATAAGTCGTTTATTGATTGTGATGTAAGAAGGCATTTAATATCTTCACTCTACTGACACAGATGTTTAACAAGCAGCATATGGATGTGTGAAGAACTGTTTCTATGAATAAGTAGAAATGTAAGTCTTGTGAGAAACCACACTGGCTTAACAGATAGGTTGTCGGCCTCTTGGCCATAAAGTTGTCAGTTTGCATGCCATCATGCCATCAATGCAAAATATTGTAACTCTGAGCAAATAAAAAGCTGAACACTTCTTTTCCTTGACAATCCTCCACCAACATCGCTGTTGGAGTAGTATCGAGTTATTTGAAGGAAGGGAGATACATTTCATAAAACACGAGAGCGAGAGAGAGAGAGAGATTTTCTTTTATGGCATCAAAGTAAATGGAAGTTGACAACTATATCAATGTTCTGCAATGCAGGGATCAAACCCCAGTTGAAGACATAAAAAAATATGAGAATAAAGACAATAAAGATAAAGTACCAGTCAAATACTGGAATTTATTTAAATGAATGTCCTATCCACCTTGGAACATTTACTGCAGCCTTTGTGCTTATGTTAGAAGTCACCATTATCATTATTAGTGTTGATAAAGCAGAAAGCTGGCAGAATTGTTAGCATGCTGGGGTCAATAAAATAAGTACCAGTTCAGTACTGGGGTCAATGTCATCGAAATTGCTGGCCATGCACCAAAATTCGAATATCCCTATTATTATTATCATCATCATCATCAGCATCGTTTAATGTCCGCTTTCCATGCTAGCATAGGTTGGACGATTTGACTGACAACTGGCAAGCCAGAAAACTGCACCAGGCTCCAATCTGATCTGGCAGAGTTTCTACAGCGAGATGCCCTTCCTAACGCCAACCACTCCGAGAGTGTAGTGAGTGCTTTTACGTGCCACCGGCATGAGGGCCAGTCACAAAGGACTAGCAACGGCCACGCTCAAAAGGTGTTTTTTACGTGCCACCAGCAGCAATGGCAACAACTTCGCTCAAATGATTTTCTAATGTGCCACCAGCACAAGTGCTAGAAGGCAACACTGGTAACGATTACGCTCTAATGGTGCTATTTACAGCCGCTAGTACAGAAGCCAGACAGCTGCTCTGGCAATGAACACGCTCAACAGTGCTGTTAGTGGCTCCACTGGTGTGGTGACCAGTCATCGAGTATGGTTCAATTTCGATTTCACTTGCCCTGACAGGTCTTCGCAAGCAGAGTTTAATGTCCAATGAAGGAGAGCTTGGCATGGGTGCCAGTCGTCGGATTCAGTTTGACTTCGATTTCAGATTTAAATTTCAAATTCTAAATTCCCAATTCTTAATTTAAAAAAATGAGCAGGCAGAATCATTAGTGTACCAGTCAAAATGCTTGGCAGCATTTCATCCATCTTCCCCTAAAATTCATCGAAATTGCTGGCCTTGTGCCAAAATCTGAATATCACTTTTATTATCTACTATAATAATACTGTTGTATTTTTCTCTGTCACAACATATAAATGAGAAAGGAAGAGATAATAGATGAATAAGGAAGGAAGGGGTGATGGCAAACTTGGTAGTGGGATGATGGAAACTCTACAGTGAATAACAAATCAAGCATCGTTTCAACTCTGTGAGAGTATATGTGTATGTATGTAAAAGGGAGGTATGTGAATGCTAGTGTGTGTGTGCAATGGAAGTGGAATGGTGTACATTCAATGCTGAAAAGAAAAATCAAACAGTGTTTCAACTCTGTGTGAGTGTATGTGTGTACGTGTACAAGGGAAGTATATGAATGTTAGCATGTGTGAACCAGCGTTCTTTCAGTAACAAACGATGATCAAAGTCACATCTCAAAAGACAACCACTAGATAACAGTGACAAGTGTATTAATTTAATTTACCATCCATATTCTATCCCGTATTTAGTCACAGCCAGCTTTATGTGGCCTTAAGTTGTACAAGGAAGGAAAACTTTAAAATTCTTTCGAAGAAAACAAGCAGTCAAGAGATATTAGTTGCAGAGAGATTTTTCACAAAACATTTGGTAATAAAAGAATTATTAAGCAAAAAAAAAATGGTTTTGTATATTATTTATATATAAAATACCATAATTAGCTGTCATTTTTTATGGCAGGGGACCAGTTAGTTGTTAATAATGCAGCCAGCTGACAGAATCATTAGCATGTTGGACAAAATGCTCAGAAGCATTACACCTGTCTTTATTTTCTGAGTTCAAATGCCACAGATGTCAACTTTGCCTTTTGTTTCTTTGATGTCAATAAAATATGTACCAATGAGCACAGGGGGGGATGTAATTAACTCCCCCACCTCTCACAGTTACTGGTTTTGTTTCAAAATTAGAGAGAATTCTATGTTTATGTAATATTTTTTGCCAGATTCGTGCTGTGAGAACGTGAGTTGAAACAGATATTGTTATATTTTGGGATAGCCATTTTTTTTTTTCGCCAAATAAACATACACACAATATATTTGTTCTTCACTTCAGATTTATTATTGTTCTTATTTTATATCCTTTGTCTGGAAATCTTTCTAGAAAGACAAACTGGACTAAACAGAACAAGAGGAGACACATGAGATGGAGAGTCACTGAAGAGGTCACAGATGTGTGACAAAAGATTTTCAGACAAAGTGAAGAATGAACCTATAGTACATGTATTTATTTAGCAGAAATAAAAAGACCTTCCTGAAATATAATAGTAAGAAAATATTATTATTGTTGTTGTTAAGCTGAATCCTTAGTGTTGGAACAAAATGTGTCGAGGTATTTCTTCCAGCTCTTTACATTCTGAGTTCAAATCCAGCTGGGGTAAGTTTTAACTTTCATCGTAGGATTAATAAAATAAAATACCAGTCAAGTACTGTGGTCCATTAAATTGACTAACCCTACCCTCTAAACTTCTATAGTAGAAGACACTTATCCAACATGTCATACAGTGGGTCTGAACCCAAAACCATGTGGTTGGAAAGCAAACTTCTTACCACATAGCCATGCCAGTGTCTATCATAATGATTAAGAAAATTATATCTTTAATAGAATGATAAATGGTTGTTTTATTTCTTGTTAATAAAACTGTTATTATTTTATTCGTAATTATGATTTACTTAAAACACTTAAATAGAGCATGACAATGAAGGTGTTGAAGTGATATTATTATCTTTAAGTAAGAACAGATTTGTTTACGATGTTATTGATTGATGATTATCAGAATATAAAGTGATTAGGAGAAGGAAAATATATCGTCGGATGATGGCATTGCTGATTTCAAAAATAAAGTAGCCAATTTAGAGGTGCAGGCATAACTGTGCCTGTGTGGTAAGAAGTTGGTAAGAAGTGTGGTGAGAAGTTTTCTTCCAAGCCATGTGTGACATCTTAGGCAAGTTTCTTCTACTATTGCCCTGGGTTGACCAAAGCCTGGTGAGTGGTTTCAGTAGAGTGGTTTCTGTTACTGTAGCTCAATGCAAGGTAGACTTTACTGGATACTCTGTGTGTGTGTGTGTGTGTGTGTGTGTGTGTGTGTATACCGACACACATGTGGGCACACACATATAATGGTAGTTTTAAAGATAATAATAAATAAATATGAAGTTAGGTTTGTCACTACTTCAACATGGCTGTTCTGTATGAACCAATGTTACTACCATTTTTTTAACCCCAAGAGAATGCCTCCTCTAGCTGGTTATTGATGCAATAGTTACTGCTTTCATCTCTTATAGAGATTTTCTAAATAGGAAGTTGTTCAATGAAAGTGAAGCCCATCTCCTCCATGTATTTTGATCAATACTAAGTGCTAATGTATTACATCTTCATCTGATTTGTTTCAAAACTGGCATGGTAAATCATGAAAATATGTTAGTTGTTCTCTTTCTCTCTCTCTCTCTCTCTCTCTCTCACACACACACACACACTGTATGTGTATGTGTTTGTATGTGCATGTGTATCTGTGCATGCATATATGACTTAGTTATGACTTTAAATTACATCTAATAGTG
>NC_142931.1:80862208-80882208 GCF_046866305.1 Octopus bimaculoides | reverse complement strand
GCAATGAAAATGTTCTTTGATGGCATTTAATCAAATATAAGCAAAGAGTGGACACACTGGATAACTACATTCTTAAATTATTTTAAAAGTATGTTACTTAAAGAATAATTAAAGCGTTTATATAGAAAAAAAATGTTTATATAATACAATACAGTTGCAAAAGATGAAAGTGACATTTGAAAGACCCTGTATTCTAGAAATATTTAAAAAGTTCAAACCAAAACCTGACAGTTGCTTCATTGCTTTATTCAAGATATCACAGTTAGTAATTAAATGTGGAAGCTACACAGAATTGGAGCGACACTGACTATACCCTTCAGTTTCTGATGTTTATATCATACTCCATAAAGTCAATATAGATATTTTGAAATTGGTTCTTCTCAGCAATAACTCTGTATCTTGCTGGACTGATGAAACGGAGGAGAATATTGAAAATCTGTTGGGCATAGAACTGCAAAAGACTGTTTTTAGTATATAGTTTGATGAATCAACTGTACAAGACAAAGAGGTTTTATTGATGGCTTATGTTCATTTTGTTAAAAAAAAAAAAGGAAAATCTATGAAGAAAAGCTTTTCTATAAATCATTGTAAACAGATACTAAGAGACAAACAATTTTCTAAAGTATTAAGCACTTACTTTGAAAATAACAATATCCCTTTTAGCAATATGATAGCATGTGCAACTGTTGGTGCACTTTCTATGACAGGTTGCCAAACTTATCAGGTGTCATATATAAAAGAAGAAAATATCTACTCTATTTGTAATTCACTATTAGTTCATTGTCAATATCTTGTTGTTAAAAGGCTTAACGAGCAGCTGTCTTCAAGCTATGCTTTCGTAATTTTTGCTGTTAACAAAATCAAAGCTTAGTTCTTAAACACCACATTATTCTGTCACTTATGTGAATGGAATATTGAAAATTTTGAAAGACTACTTCTCAATGCTGAAGGTTGTCGGTTGTCAAAAGGTCTTATTTGAAAGGCTTCTTCCAGCTTTATGACATAATTATTGAATTTTTACTTATAAACCAAATGACCAAGTGGTAAAAGATAATAGCTATATTTATGGAGACGTAGCTTATTTAGCTGCATTTGTGACAAGTTGTACAGCCTGAATTCGCAAGTGTCAGAGAATAATTTTAATCTAATACATGAAAAGAATACAGACAACAGCTTTATAATTAAAATTAAGTTGCACTAGAAAAAGTTTGGTAGAAGGAACTTTTGGCAGTTCACAGTTATTTATGGATGGTAATCGGAGGACCAACTATATGCGTCTTCGACAATCAAAGGATAGGTTTTGAGAAACAAGTTAACTTGATCAAACTAAGAATTTCTCACGAGGCAAAAATCCTCATTTATGTGCCAAACAGTAGTACATAAAATCGAATTTAGGGATATCATGAAGAAGTAATAATGACTTTTGAAAAACCAAGATATAAGGAAAATATGTAGTATGAAATTTCCTTTAGTGTGGAAAGAAGCCAAACTATTACTGGTTTTCCATCATGCCTGGTGGGAAAATACAATAATGCAAATTTTAACCAAGAATAGAACTGAATAACAGTTGTGCAGTGTGGAGAGTTAAGACTTCTTTTATCAAATTTGGAACCCAATATTGCAAAACTTACTGCTGGTCATCAACAACAAAGACTACATCCATAAACCTGTTACAAGAATAATATAGCAGCTTTATGATTAACATAGGAGATTCATATTATTCTATTTTAATCATATTAATAAACAATGTCTACTATCTTGATTATTCTTATTTTGATGATATTACTAAATGCACTTTTATAACTAAACTAATAAATTAGTTTACATTCATTAATTGTAATTAGAGCTGCTACACAGAGGTAAAAGTTGGAAGTGGATGTAAGCATTTAAAGCATTTTAGGTAGACTTTTAGTAAAAAAAAAGCTGGGAAACTGTGCAATACTAGCACCAAAGGATCAGATGGTTGTGTTAAAAAGGGTGGTGGATTAGATCTATTATCCAGGAACAGATCCGTGTATACTATGATGTTTCAATCTACCAGGTTTTACCCAGAGAATACGGGTCATTCTGAGGTTTTGCTTGGAAGCACCAAACCAAGGTACTGTATAAGATTAAACCTGGAAACATGATTGTGAATCAAACTTTTTAACCACATAGCCATACTTGTGTTATGTAGAAAATTTCTTATTAACTTAAACATTTTTTTTTTTGCATTTAAAATATGATATTATTTAAATTCATTAACAAACTTTCTTTGCTTGTTAAATGTTGGGAAAAAAATTATCCTCCCTAGACACAAATTGTAATGTGATGTAGTACTTAAACTCTAAGTTTAGAAGCTGCAGTTTGTGTTAAACCATCACAATGAATAAATGAGACAAATTAGGAATTTTATATTCATTAATTAATGTTTGCCAGGAAATAGATACATTTATCATGCAAAAATATTTTAATCTGAATTTTAATATGGGATAATTTCCGGATTTTGATTAAAAAATTGATTATTTTTTGTCTAAACATGTTTTTTAAATATTTAAAAATTTTTCTTTAGCAAATAATATAAATATGTAATAACCATTTCTTCAGAAATTAAGTGACTCAGCAGCAATTTAAATACAATACCTTCTTTAACTCCTTGTTTTATGTTTCTGGCCAAAATCTGAGAGTAAAAGCTGACCAACTTTTATGCATGTTCAATGAATGAAGAATCTTCCTGTCAGTTTTGACAATGATATCTGCTCATTAAATTACAGTGTAAGAGGATGAGGGTTCAACAGATACCTGACATCATTAATATTAATCCTCTGTAATCAGAATCTGCATGACGGTGCATATAACAAGCCCAACCCTTTGAATTGAGGTTACAATCCATCTGATGGCCCCCACTCTTTTGTACAATTTTCAGCCATTCAATTTTACTCACAAGGGCTGAAGATGAAGAGATGAAGAGGATTGAATTCAGAACTTCATCATTGTGAAGTAGTTAAACATTGGGTCCAAAAGATCTAAAGTAACCTCAAGCGGAACTGAGTCTATAAATTAGTCTTTGTGGTAATTTGTCTCTTCTTTAGGTTGCATATATTGCAAATACCAGAATAAAAACAAGATGAAAATATTCCAGGGAACTATTATTTCTGCTGGGAATAAAGAGTTCAACTCCTAGAAAGAGAATTCCAGATTATCTGATGCTTATATATAAAGTACAATACTGCATGGTAGTAAGATGTAGGCCAAGAATGCAGAGGATTTGTGAAGACTAGAAAGAAAAGAAGCTAGCATACTTCAGGACATGATGTAGTATTAGTGTACATAAATGACACAGCACAAATGAACTGAGGGAAAAACTGGATATGAATGAAATGAGATGTGGTGATGTGCAAGAAAGGAGATTACACTGGTTGAGGCATATATGATAGCTATGGGGGATGTAAGCTTTATAAAGAAATTCTGTTTGGTTAGAGTGAAAGGAGCCTGTGGAAGTGGAACATCTTGGAAGAAATAGGACAAAGTAGCAAAGACCAATCTCAAATTACTGAAACTCATAAATAAGATGATAAAGAAGCTCAATTATTGATAAAATGCAATGCTAGAGAGGACCTGCCCATTCATTCTAGTATGATAAACTGGATGTTACAAATGTGTTTAGAATGGCAGCTATAATATTTGTTTTTTTTTGCAAAGCAGGTAGCTGGCAGAATCATTTGCATACCAGGCAAAATGCTAAGTAACATTTTATCCGTCTTCAAGTTCTGATTTCAAATGCTGCTGAGGTTGACTTTGTCTTTCATCCTTTCAAGGTTGATAAAATAAGTACCACTTGCATACTGGTGTTGATGAATTTGAATTACCCCTCTCCAGAAATTGCTGGCCTTATACCAAAATTTGAAACTAGTATCTATACTTGGCTCCCTCAACTATTATGTTCCTGTTAAGCTTCCATCTACTTCTCATCCCCTTCATATGCTGTCATTGGTCACTCAACTTCTATTCATTGTACCACAACATCTGTATAACACAAGTAACATTAGATCTGTCCATATTCAATCATCCCAGCCAGCATGCTTACCTCCTTTACATCATGGCACTTGAGTAACTTATAGCCTCAGATTTGCCAGTGATTAATCAATATTCCCAACCAACACTCTTCTCTGTTGCCAGACATAACTGTTTCTTATCCCGGTCACTCAGTTTTGACATGTATCACCCTCTCTTACAATCAACAAACTCTTGCTATCCATCTCCCTTCCCTCATTCACTCTCTTGCTTTCACACACACACAGTTATTCCATTGTTATTACTCATTTTAACATACATCCCCCTGTCTCATTTCTCACATTAAATACTCTCTTTTCTATCACCTTGTCATTTCTTCTCACTCCATCATATTGCTGTTCCTTTTATGCCACTAATCCTCCTTCCAAATGACCAGCTTAGTGTTGCCATCAACTGCTCTCTTCTATTCCTGTTCTCTCATTCCAATCACTGTCTTTTTCCCTTCATATTCTCTCTTCCTTTACTTTCTTATTCTACTTTTTCTGTCATCATTCTTTCTCATTTTCCACTGTGTTTCTTTCTTTCCCTCTACTTCTCCCCTACCTCTCTCTCCCATTCACTTGCTCAGTCACATTGCCCCAAACAAACGGAGACAATATAGAATAGAGAGGGCTCACTCTTTGGTCTTATGTGGCACAAGACAACTTCACTAGTGTTGGTGCAATGATAAAATGAAGTCAGTGTACTCTAAAGAGATTGGCATGAGAAAGGACATCCAGACATAGAAACCATACTAAAAATGGAATGTACATATAAGGCATGGTTCCTGATCTGTCTAGGAAGGCTGTAACTGTAAATAAGAACTGACTTAGACTGTAGCGATTCATTGTCTCCATACCAGCATGAAAAATGGATATAAAATGATGATAACAGCTAAAAACATCAATGTCAGCAAGAAAAATGAAAACTGGTGCATTTGAACACATTCACAGATTCTTGTGATATTTATTCAACAATGAGTTACACAGATTTGTAAGAGAAATGTTATTCAAACCATCAGAAATATATTGAAACAGTGATTGGTGAATTGGAAACCTGTAACCAATTATGCTACTGTTCACCCACTGTGATGAAAGGTAACAAACAGACAAAAAAAAATGTGTAAAGTATAGATGAAAATTGTGCAAAGTATAGATGAACTATATCGAATAGAAAGAGAGATAGCACAATCATAGCTGAAATGTCTTTCATAATATATATGCTCAGTTAAAACCAAGCCTGGGGCTAACGATGACAACAATAATAGCAACAACATTAACAGCAACAACAACCAAAGCTAACCACCCATTAATGAAGGATGTCGATTACAAAGAGTAGCATAGGAAATTTCAAACATTTGATGTCTGATTTTAATTATTTCGCTTGCATGCAAAATAATTAGTTTTGCAACTTTGATTAATGATTAAAGCCAATTACTTACATAATGAATCACACACACACACACACGGTACATAATGGACTCCAGATCCTTGTTTCCATTTCAGAAACATACTTTAAATAACATTATATACATATCCCATTTTATACCCATCCTATTACCCTTGTGGTGTTTCTTTCGTACAGTCTTTTGTCATTTATTTCAAGACAAAAGAGACAAATAATTTTAAATCCATGTTCAATAGATTTTACTAATACCTGACACTGTTCAATTGACAGGTGTTAAGAAGTTACTTTGGGTTAAGAAGTTCTTTGTTCTAAAATCAATATTGCACTGTATGTCGAATTGTATGTGCTTGTTATTGTGTATGTTAAAATATAGGAAGTGTAAACAAGTTTTAATTTTTAGTACACAAGCATGACAACAATGCAGATGTGTATTTATGTATTTCATACATGATGGTGCATGTGCATGTCTGAGTATAAGTAATAACACAAGTGTTGTAAAATGAAACAAACATATAATTCCCATAACACAAACAGAGTCTGATATAGAACTCAGTACAGTGGGTAAAGCAGATACATACCTAACAGTGTACTCTGAGTTTTGCCCTTGACTGTCCACAACTGTTGTGATTAGTCAGAATACATCTATCACTTATTGACATATATATATATGTATGCGTATGTATATAAGATAAGAAAATGGAGAGTTGAGAATGTATAGTTAATTTATTTGTATCATAGTTTGAAGTTAAAATTTAAATACAAATAAATTTTTTAAAAGTACTAAAGAAACTCAAAAAACTTACATATGTTTTGATTCTGGCCCCTTAGTAATTCATAATTCAAAGCATTTGGGTCAAATCCAAAGTTAAGAATTGGTTATCATTTTAAACTGCATGGGGCAGAATCTCTTCAGGTTTATTTTTGTTTTTATAAAATCACGGTTACATCTTTCATGAAGGGATTCAAGAAACTCAAAAAAACCTACACATGTTTCGATTCTGGTCCCTTAGTAATTCATACTTTGGATCAAATCCAATGTTAAGAATTGGTTATCATTTTAATCTGCATGAATCCCTTCAAGAAAAATGTAACCATCATTTTATAAAAACAAAAAAAAAAATTAAAACCTGAAGAGATTCTGCCCCATGCAGTTTAAAATGATAACCAATTTTTAACATTGGATTTGACCCAAATGCTTCAAATTATGAATTACTAAGGGGTCAGAATTGAAACATATACTTTTTTTTTACTTTTTACTTATTTCAGTCATTTGATTGTGGCCATGCTGGAGCACTGCCTTTAGTCGAGCAAATTGATCCCAGGACTTATTCTTTGTAAGCCTAGTACTTATTCTATTGGTCTTTTTTGCTGAACCGCTAAGTGATGGCGACATAAACACACCAGCATCGGTTGTCAAGCAATGCTAGGAGGACAAACACACACATATATATATACATATATACGACGGGCTTCTTTCAGTTTCCGTCTACCAAATCCACTCACAAGGCTTTGGTTGGCCGAGGCTATAGTGGAAGACACTTGCCCAAGATGCAACACAGTGGGACTGAACCCAGAACCATGTGGTTGGTAAGCAAGCTACTTACCAAACAGCTACGTAGAATTTTTTGAATTTCTTTTGTACTTTTGGAAAATTTATTAGTTTTTGAATTTCAGCTTCAAACTATGATGCAAATAAATTAACTAAACATCTTAAACTCACCATTTTCTTGCCTTATTATTAATAATACTTATTGTAATAATTTATAACATAGTGTGGAGATTTTCTTCCCATGTGATGGAGATTAAACCAATGAAATTTGGATTTATTAATCCCTAATGTGGTCATGACATCCTTGAAATGGCTGTTAAAGTCTGTCATACCGGCCATGACGAAGGGAAATAGCCCTGAAACTCGAGTCGCCTTTATATATTTATATTTATATATTTATATATTTGATCCTTTATATTGAACACTCAATATTTCATCTACATTCAATACTTTCTTTCATGGTGCCATCCATTTTTATTCTATTTTATTTTATATTATATATTGTATATTATATTATATATTGTATATTCCATATTCTATACCCCACATTGGTTCTGCAGGAATATAAATAAAACATAAAAAACAGACAGTGTTGGAACTCTTTTAAACAAAATAATATATTCCTCTATACACAATCATACAAAAAAAAATACCTTTTTTGTATTTATTTTTACTCGCATATATATATATATATATATATAGATATGCAGGGCAGGGAATCGTCAATTAGTAATAAAATTAATAATTAACAATTTTGCCGGGTAGCTCAGTATGAACTCACTGGCCGATAAATTTCTAATCGTCTTCCTCATGTGGTATTGATGTTCGCATGGTCAAAATTAATGTGAGTTATTTAGACATTAACAAATTTATTGGAATATTTAGCTGAAGATCAGAATAGAGTATTCTTTACTCTTAACTGTGAAACGATCGTACTAAATTAACTAAAGGCAGGTGGTTTTTTTACTCTTCTCTACTGTTTTTTGTTCTGTGTGTATCAAAAATATCACTATCAATCTGGAGTAATAATTTGTAGTTTTGAAATCAGTAGTTCTTTGACTGCTATTTCTGAATTCTCAGTATGTTGGAGAAGCAGGTTACTGTCAATCCCTATATATTTATGATATATATATATATATATATATATATATATATATATATATATATATATATGTATGTATATATATATATATATATGTATGTATATATATATATATATATATATATATATATATATATGCATATATATATATATATAAACACACACATATATAAATACATATATAAACATATAGACATACATATATACGTATACATACATACATATATAAGTATATATATATAAATACATACATATATACATATATACATATATACATACATATTTATATACATATATACATACATATATAGTTGGAATTTACAAAAGACAAAGATGGGTGTGTAAACAACAAACAGATGTATTAGTTTAATGCTCAAGAAGTGAGAAAGTCTTTTACATTTCAAACCTACGCTCTTCAACAGAAAGGAACACAGAAATAAACAGAGAGGAAATAAAAAAAAGGTTTAGTGGCTAGCAATCAATCATGGTGAATGCCAGACAGAGGTGGTCAGACATGAGAGCTAGGAAGAAGGGGAGATAATAAAGTAGTGGTGATCCCAAAACGAAGTTGCATGTGAGAGCATGTATGTGCGTGTGGATAGGGGCTGGTGACCTTGACAGGTGCGTATGTGCATATGTAGGTGTGTGGATGATGGTATGGGTGCTGGGAAGTGGTCAGTGCTAGTGTGTGTGGGGTGGTGTGGTGAGTGGTGTGGAGAAAAGGGTGAGGTGTGGGTAGGGGTGGGCATGTGGGTGGGGTGGGGTATGTGGGAGTGGAATGCGTGGGATGGGGTGGGGTGGAATGGGATGGTGTGGTTGGAATGTATAGGGGTGGGGTAAAGATGGAGGGGGTGACAATGAAGGGAGAGGGTGGAAGGGAGAAGGTGGGTAGGAGTGAAAAGAGGAAGTAGGTGTCAGAGCAAGAGAAGAGATGAGAGGTGGGTGGGAGTGAAGGGAGGAAGTAGGTGTGAGAGGACAATCCGAACACAGACAGGTGTTGTAAAGAATGACCGGTAGAGTGGAAATGGCATGAGGCCAGGGTGTTGTTGCCAAGTCTGATATCTCAGAGGTGTTCCATGAACTGGTTAGCCAAGTGGCGTCCATTTAACTGATGTACAGAGAAGGACAGGGAGAGCAGGAGATGCAGTAGATGACATTGCTGGAAGTGCAGGTGAAGGGGTCATTGATATAATAGGGTCAATGATGGGTGCTTGTTAGGATGGTGGTGTTAGAGAGGTAAAGGCAAATGCAGCAGCATGGGTGGGAGCAGGGGAATGAGCTGAGTTGAGAGGTTGGGTTAGGGAAGAAATTGTGGACCAGGAGGGCATGTAGGTTGTGGGCTTGTTTGAAGGAGGGAAGGAGTCAGTTAGGGAAGATGTGCGAAGTGGCGGGGGGGTCAGACTGGAGTCACTAGAAGGCTCGGAGAATGGTGCATTGGAGAGGTAGGGTGGAGGGGTGGTGGGTGATGGAAACAGGAGATGGGTGACGGAGGAGCGGGTGTAGGGGGAGAGAGCAGATGCACAGTCCACAGAATGTACTCTGGTAAGGGTGGTGTGGATAGTGGTGAGGGGATATCCACATAGGATGAAGTGGTGAGCCATGAGTTGAGATTGAGTCTCAAAGTCATGGTTGTGACTGAAGAGCCTGCGCAGACGGAGGAATTGGGAATAGGGGATGAAGAGCTCGGTGTGGGTAGGGTGGGAGGAGGAGAAGTTGAGGTATGAGTGTAAGTCTGCGTGCTTGTAGTAGATGGAGGTGGTGAAAGTCGAGTGATGAATGCTGACCGAAATGTTGAGAAAGGCGATGGAAGTGTTGGAAATATTGCAGAAGAAGTGGAGGGTAGGTTGGAAAGATTTGACAAAAGAGAGGAAGGAGTCTAGTTGTTTGCGGGAGAAATATATATATATATATATATATATATATATACATACACACACACACACACATTTACGTATATATATATATATATATATATATATATATATATATATATATATATATATATATATATATATATATATATATATATATATATATAACAAAACAGGAGCGTGAAAATTTGTTAGTTTTATTTATTTCTCCATTACACTCGTTTCATTTGCTAATAGAAATTACAAATATTTACATGTTAGATAGACATCTGTTACAGATTCTTCAGACAGAAAAAAAAATCTGAAGAATTTCTAATAGGAAATTCCTTACATGCCTATCTAACATGTAAATCTTTGTAATTCCTATTACAAAATGAAACATCTCTAATGGAGAATAAATAATGCCAAAACATTTCCACTTTCCTGTTTTATTATACAATAACTTAGCAAATAATATTTCCATGATTCTCAATTTTGATAGTATTTTGACGAATACACAGCAGCAACTGTGACCACATGTTGGATTGTAATAATGGAATAAACAGATATGCTCCAAGAGAAAACAGCTGGGATTTACCTGAACTGTATAACACACATATATATATATATATATATATTAACTGAAAATGGTTCAATCAAACTTGATTACTTTCAAATATAGTGCACAATATAAAATACAAATCTAGAGCTTCATGCTGTTTTTATATTTAAAAGTTCATACTGTGATCATTTTCCCCCCTGGTTGTCTTTGAGTGCCTATATATATATATATATATATATACACACACACATATTCTGTGTAAGTCAACACATATCAAATACAACTATTGTCTAGATGAAGATGCCCATTCTTAAAGAGCAAAAACAGTAGAGGATGCCACCGGGAGAATTGAAGCTGTTCTCACCTACTCTACACTCTTACCATCTGTCCTCACAAGCAAAGACACAATAGAAGACATTCAAGGGGTTTAATTCCAACTGCTGCAACAATAGTGGCTACTTTTCAAAGGTCCTATATCGGTGGATCTAAAGAGTTGCTATACACAAAAATAAATTATAAATCTTCCCTATTGAACTAGCAAATTATTGCTTCTCGTGCACATGCCTATCTTTTCTCTTCTCTACTCTTGCAGCCAACTCAACCACATGTCATCTCTCTCTCTCTCTCTCTCTCTCTCATCCTCCCCTGTCAACCATATCATCATTACTTTCATGATGCTCTCCTCATCACCCTGTTCACTTCTGTATTCTGTGACACTCTCCAACTCATGCATTATTGGTCATCCTCCAATCTTTACACCCAGCCTTCAACTCCACCCATCCTTCAACCTCACCTAATCTTTATAGTGATTACCAACTTTTCTCTCTCCCATCTGCCCCATCTCTTGCACCCTTATACACTCTCACATCCCCATCCACTTACACTCCTTGTTCTTCTGTTCCCACTCACTATTCAAATCTACTCACCTTGCACCTTGAGAAGCAGCCTGGACATCTAATCACCCCTAATTAAACCTTTACAGTTCCTGCTGATTGTTTTAACAAACTCTTCTAAAATGTGAGTAGCCATATAGCCCTTCTACTGCAAGAACCTGCTCTGCCCCATCCTCTGTCTCTTACTTTAGCCCTTGTCTCCTAGCATAATGGAAACCCTCTCTCAGGGTACACCTGATGCTAGCTTCACAAGAACTGATGGCATGAAAAAAAAAAAAAGAAAGAAAAAAGGCACACAATACAAACCGAAAATGTACTGGCATTAGGGAGGGCATCCAAGCACGGAAATCATAGCAAGACAGATATGGGGGCTTAATGCAGTCTCTGCACCCACTGGGACCCATTGGTTCCTGTTCAAACCATTCCATCTATGGCAGCATTGAACATCATCATCATCATCATCATCATCGTTTAATGTCCGCTTTCCATGCTAGCATGGGTTGGACGATTTGACTGAGGACTGGCGTACCAGATGGCTACACCAGGCTCCAATCTGATTTGGCAGAATTTCTACAGCTGGATGCCCTTCCTAACACCAGCCACTCAGAGAGTGTAGTGGGTGCTTTTATGTGACACCGGCACGAAGGCCAGTCAGGCGGTACTGGCAACGGTCACTCTCAAAATGGTGTATTTTATGTGCCACCGGCACAAAAGCCAGTCCAGGGGCACTGACAACAATCTCACTCGAAAATCCTTACACATGCCATGGGCACAAGTGCCAGAAAGGCGACGCTGGGCACATGTGCCATCCCGATTTCGCTTTCACTTGCCTCAATAAGTCTTCGCAATCTGAGTTTTGTCTCCAATGAAGGAGACGACGTTGGCATGGGTGCCAGTCGTCAAATTTAATGGACATTAAATAATGATATCAATGAGGATGAGGAGGATGAAGTGTGCACACAACTGGATTTGATTTACAGTCAGAATAGCTTTCCTTTCAGTGGCCCAGCATTGATTAAGGGCAACCAGAAACTGAATGACCCTCAGGCTACCCTTAAGAATATCCAACTTGACGATAGGTAATCTGAGAAAAACCAAGGAACATCATTCTCAAAGGAGTCTTACAACTTGCTCGTTCATTATCTTCAGCTTTTCTATGTCCCCCACATGTGATTGTGAGATAATCATTGACACCCCTATACTGGGTTCTGCCCCTTTTGACAGATCTTGTTTTTGCTCCTACCAGATTTTTAGCATCTCTCTTCAACTATTGGGTCAAGTGCTGATTTAGTCACTGGCAATTGAAGTAGGTTTGTACTGGATTACATGTTACCACTAGTACTCATACCAACCTGGCATTATATATATATATTGTGTGTGTGTGTGTGTGTGTGTCCATGTCCATGTGTGTGTGTGTGTCCGTGTGTGCATCCGTGTCCGTGTGTGTGTGTGTGTGTGTGTATACGTTTATGAATTAGAGTTGCAAGACTCCTGATGCGAAATCATATCTTGAAACAGATATTGTATTTTGGGATGGTCATTTCTTTTTTAATGACCATCCCTAGATATAAATACATATATATATATATATATATATATATATATAAGATAGATAGATAGATAGATAGATAGATAGATAGATAGATAGATAGATAGATAGATGGATAGATAGATAGATAGATAGATAGATGGATAGATGGATAGATAGATAGATAGGCAGGCAGGCATACAGACAGATAGATAGTAGCTGTTAATAACACTTATAATGAAAGGAAGAGAATAATGAGAGCAATTACCTAATAATTCTCCAAGATTGAAATAGAACAGGTGTATGTGCGTGAGTATATGAATGTGTGCAGAAATGTAAACATGTGCTAGTTAGCATGAGAGAGAGGGGGGTGAGGGAGAGTAGAGTGGAGGGGGATAGTAGGTGGGGAGTGGGGGAGAGTAGGTGGGGAGCAGAAAACGAGGGAGAGAAAATGGAGAGAGAAGAGAAGAAAAGAGCAGATGGAAAGATATGGAGTAAGAGACAGAGAGATAAAAGAATGGAAGAGAAAGATTGAGAGAGCATCTGTAGAGCAGAATGTGAACAATTAGCCAATCATCCATCCTTCACGATTAAATTAGAATGGATGTGTGTATATGAATCTGTAGAGATAGTTAAGTTTGTGCATAAGAGAGAAAGGGAGAGAGAGGATTAAGGGGTGGGAAATAGAGAGAGAGAAAGGGAGAAAGGTGGTAGTAATAGATGAATGGAGAGTAAAAGGTGGGTATTGAAAGGTGGTCTGAAGCAATGTAATTTACTGTGGTGATGAAAGTTCACTGAACCAGAAGCTCACATGTGTGCGTCCCTCCGTATCATTTTGTGGGGTGTATCGGTGAGAAAGCAAGCTCTGCCTTCTTCTCGTAGTTGGAAATTCTTGGCAAATGACGATGCATAGGAAATCTATTTGATTAAATGAGGAACTAAACTTAATTATCTACCTCTGCACTTTGTGATACTCCCTCCGCTTGTATTGATTTGTGACAGGTTATTATTATTATTATTATTATTATTATTATTATTATTATCATTATTATTATTATTATTATCATTGATATTATCATTGTTATTATTGATATTATTATCATCATCATAATCAAGGTGACAAGCTGGCAGAATCATTAGCATGCCAGACAAAATGCTTAGCAGCTTTTCCTCTGGTTTTATGTTGAGTTCAAATTCTGAGCCAAAGTCGACTTTGCCTTTCATTCTTTTAGAGTCAATAAAAAAATTATCAGTTGAGCACTGGGGCTGATGTAATTTATTAGTCACTTCTCCTAAAATTTCAGGCTTTGTGCTTGTAACAGAATTCTTATTCCCTTTATTATTATTCCTATTATTATTATTGTTGTTGTTATTATTATTACTGCTATTATTATTATTACCTCCACCTTAGCGAAGGCAGACATTGTTTTCAGTTGTTTTGTTTGTTTGTCTGTGTACAAGATATCTCAAGAACCGCTGGATGGATTTGGATGAAACTTTCAGGGATGTTTGGCCTCATGAGTGGCACAAACTGATTTTGTTTTGAGATCGATCTGGTGCTGGACAAGGATTTTGGATTATTTTTCCTATTTTTTAACTTAATTTTTGAGAGTGGTCGGGTTCATTTTTAGTATTCTCATTTGTGAGTGCAGTTGAGTTTATTTCAGATATTCTCATTTTAAAATTCATCTCTGGCAAACCGTTGAGAGGACGTTGGTGTTACCTAGGCAGAGTTTTGCACTCTCTGAGTGCTCTTGTTGTTATTATTATTATTATTATTAATATTATTATGGTATTTCATGTCTACACATTCTGGGTTCGAATGCCGCTGAGTTTCACTTTGTCTTTCATGCTTTCAGGGATGATAAATTAAGTACCAGTAAAACACTGGAGTTGATGTAATTGACTAGTCCCCTCCCACCAAAATTTCAGGCCTTTTGCTTTTAGTTTCCTAACTTGTTCAGTTTCTAGGCTTCTATTCTACTCAGATCTTGTCTTAAAGTCTTCACTTTATTTTGTAATCTCCTTTTACACATTTGCTCTTTTTTAATCTTTCTTTGAGGAATATCTAATCTTCTGCATAAATTAGTGTCTCCTATATCTTTAGTATCTATCCTACTGATAACAGAATCTACTTTCCTTGTCCCATCTAGCAGCTTCTTTTGTTGGAACCTTTTAATGCTGGCAACCTTTTTCTTACTTCTTTACTCATTACTTCCTGCAACTCATCTAAAATCTTCTGATCTTCTTCACATAAACCACTTAAGTCACTGATGCCAATTGTCCCTTCCTTATTGGTAGAGCTGTATCTCTTATGTTGTCATTTGTCTTTCCTACTGCCTGGTCTTTCTTTTCCAGTTCTCTTGCAATCTCTTCCACCTCCAATTCTGTCATCCACTTTCTTCTCCTAATAGCATTAGCTCAGTCACTTTAAACATGCCCTTCTCTACCCAAAGTGTTAACATCCGTTTTCTGTAGTCCCTTCTTTTAGGTTCACTTTCTAAGTAGCACTGCATCACTATCCTGTTTTTTATACTGGTCCACTTCCTCCTCCTTACTCTATTAGGATAACAGCCATGGTCAGTCTGCATCTTCACTGAACCACTGCTGAGCGAGAGGCCTTCTCTTAAAGACCCAGCTTAATTTTCGTTATTTCTACGGAAACACCTGTCTCTCATAAACTGAGGTAAGGTAACGTTTATCACCAATGTCATCACCACTATTATTTTTCGACACCTGATAGCTTCAAGCAGCTTGCTATTGCATCATTGGTTGCACTTTTGTGTTGGTGAGGTGGTGTGTGCTGCAGCTTATTATTATTATTATTATTGAGTGAGAGAGCAGTGCATGCCATCAAAGTGACACTGGGGTAAAATATACGAAGCCCATTATACCCATCATGATTACCCGTCTGATAAGGGTACACCAGGCATATGCATCACAACCATATGTGCGCGATATGGTGATCTCATATCAAGATAAACAGCGCATGACCTCGCAAGTGGGGCCCAGTTAGAATTTTCTTTAGGTCGAGTAGCCCATCCCACTCAAAAGGTCCCTGAATAATATTATTATTATTGTTATTATTATTATTATTATTATTATTATTATTATTATTATTATTATCATTCAGTAGTTTTATTTTTATAACGTGCTTTCACTTCACTACCGAGCGCAGCTCTGTGTGCCTTAGGTATGTGCTGTGGTTTGCTGTGATGCTCTTATGGTTACTGTATTGAAAGTGTTTTGCGTAGGATGTGTGCAGTGCCCAGTAGTGCAATTTTCTGTATGTTATATATATTTGTAAGTCCTGGTGTTTTTGTTATGTATTTGTCTGAATATTTTTTATTATACCTAAGGCACCTACTATGATAGGAATTGTTTCTGTTTTTAGATTCCACATTCGAGTTACCTCTATTTCCAGGTCTTTGTATTTTGAAAGTTTTTCCATTTCTTTTAGGGAAACGTTGTCATCTGCTGGTATTGATACATCAATTAGAAAGCATTTCTTTTCTTCATGATCTTTGACAACTATATCTGGTCTATTGGCCTTAATTTCTCTATCTGTGTGTATTGGCATATCCCAGAGTATGGTTGCTTTCTGTTTTTTAAAATTTCTTTTATTATTATCATTATTACTATTATTCCCTTCATTCACTCAGTATTTGTGGCTTTAGTGATATTGGATTGCTAGATATCAAAGCTACATCTTACAACCTTAACTACTTAGCACCTTGCTGTTATTGTCCTTGTTGTAGCAAACAAAGAAGCTTTCTATTAAAACAGGAAAGTCATCTTGATATCCAACATCTTCAATCAACCATTCAAACTTCTTGCCATGCTCCTAAGGCTCTTATTGCAAGTGGTGTAACGTTAACAATTTCTGATTCACTGAAGTTTGTATTTTAGGTTCTGTTTTCTCATAGTTTTGCTCTGCCACTCAAACAAGCAGGCAACATTAATTAAATAACACACTCTTCTTTACTAAGTATGACAATATCTGGGCATGAATATTTCTTTTGTCTATCTATTTCACTTCTCCCATTCCACAATACCTTTACATGGTCATTTTGAAGGACATGTTTTGTTTCATGCACACAATATTCTTCAACATGATCAAATCCATATTCGTTACAAATTCACCAATGGAAGATTGTAGTTATTTTGTCATGTCTCCAGTTCTTATAGACTGTCTGATGAAACGTTTTACATTCAAAGACTACACATGCAACTGCCTTTCGTCTATCATCATAGATTCAGCTGCAATGTCATCATCATCATCATTCATCATTTTGAATCCGGGTTTAGTCCCCGTTAACGGGGGTGGCTGGATCTACCTCAATGCCATACCAACAACCCTCACACCATCTTACCCGGTTTTGGACATCCTCCCTTCTCAAGCCAACCCTCCCAATCTCCTCCTCCACCTGTCTCCTCCACATTTTCCTCAGTTAACCTCACTTTCGCTGTCCATTCACCTCAAACTATTGCACCCTCCTCGGAACATGCTCCACATCCCTCCTCAACACATGCCCATACTACAGCACTCCATTCGCCCTTGCCAACCATTCCACCGATTCCTCCAACCCCAGCATTCCCATCAAATCCTCAGTCCTCCTCTTATCAAACAGCCTCACACCACACATTTCTCTCACCACTGCTCTCTCAGTCCTTCTCAAAATTGCCATCTCTCTATCTCGCAAACACCATGTCTCACTCCCATACAGCATTGCAGCTCTCACACAACTCCTATAGACCTTTCCTTCTGAAAAAGCCTCATGAATAGCAATGTCTTCTTTATATTCTTTTCACTTTATCTTTTTCTGATTGCTTAATCCTGCATAGTTTGGATCAAACCCAGTGTTTTTTTTTCAAACCTCTCTTCTTTAGCCATTAACATGATTTCTCATCTCAATATTCTGCAGTACTTTGAAAAACCTTTCTGTGTAAATTTTTCTGCTTATATCATTGCTTTCTAGCTCCAGCTTCAGTTCTCCCTTCCTTAAGCTAATGTTTCTTCACCTCTCCTATTATTACTATCAGAACAACCAAGTATCACATCATTTTCAATAATGTACTTCCTTAAACTCTCCACTGGTACTTGGAAGATGAATTGAGCTGACTGCAATAAATGAACCCATAGTATCATGAAAGGAAGCTGATCAAATTTTGCTTTTTATTTTAGGTGTCAATAAAACAAGGCATCAGTCAGCTCTGGATCAAAAATACAACGGACTACCATGGTGCACAATAAAGCTTAAAACATTCATCCAGTTATAGGGTTCCTGTGGCAAGTGAAATGGCTCACCATTTTGAGTACTTTGCCATTGCATCAATATTATCTTTTTGTAGCACTTTAAATACCAACACATGTGCATCCAATCATTTACTCACTCATACACACAAACACACACACACAGTATCTCTCTGGATGTGGACCAAATAAAAGAATTCTCTATCGTTGCATTCTTTCTTTGTTTGACTTATGAGTATTTCCACTTTCTGTTCCCTTTTTTTTACCCTTTTCTGACAAGTTTTAGTGCATCTAAGGCACTGTATGCAGTGAGCACTTTATTATTATATTTTCATTATCTCTACCTGCCATTATTTGTTCCCTTTTTTTTCCAATTTTTATATTGGTTCTTCTGGAAGGAGAGACCATGCCTATAGCCTTTACTGGTAGCTTTCTCATTCCTGATTTATCTTCTAACTTCCTTTTATCTCTTTCTTTCTACTTCTGCCTTTCTGTTTCTCTCTCTCTCTCTCCCATACACACACGCACACTATCATACTGCATATCTAACTTTGTAACATACACATACACACACAAAAGAACAAACTCTCTCACTCTCTACTATATAAGTCCCTACTCCTTTCTCTTCTATAGTCTCACTTATTCATCTCTCCCTTCAAGGTTTAGCTTCCTGCTCTCTCTCTCCACACACACACATCATGCTTCCAACATCAGAGCTCGCATTTAAAATAGGCTAATGTTAAACATGTCTCAAGAACTCATGAGCAATGTGTAATTTTGTGACACTTATCATCTTCCATAATAGATGAGATAGGATTCTAATTACCCACATAACTACTTTCCCATCTCTCTTCAAAAACAAATATAAAATAAAAAATAAAATTTCAGTACCCTCATCCCTGATAACATAATGTGAATTAAACTGCATGCTGTCTCCTACAGTTGGTTGGTTGGTTGGTTGGTTTATGGGTGGATGGAGAGATAGATAGATAAATAGATAGATAGATAGATAGATAAATAGATAGATGGGGGGTATAGAGGGATAGATAGATAGATAGATAGATAGATAGATAGATGCAAGGATGTATGCATAGGTGAATGGGCAGGTATGGAAAAGAGAGAGAGAGAGAGAGAGAGAGAGAGAGAGAGAGAGCATAGAGATAGGAAGAGAATGGAGATAGAGTGAAAGAAAGAAAAATAGAAGAGAGAGAGAGAGAGAGAGAGTTCCTTAATTATATAGGTGCTTTACATAAAACTTCAAGCAACATAGGTAGAAATAAAAGGGAAAGGAAGACAGAGAGAGACAGACAGACAGACAGACAGATTAAAAATAAAAAGGGTTAAGGTGAGAGGGACCGAGACAGAAAGTGAGAAAGGAGGAGGAGGAGGAGAAAAAAGAAGAGGATTAAAGAAGGGAGAGAAGAAAGTTTCTTAATTACTTACTTACTTAGCATAGCAAGACAGATGGAGAAATGGAGAAATGGAGAGCAAGAGAGAAATTGGGAGAAAGAAAGACAAAGCGGAAGAGAGAGAAGAACAAAGAAAAGCAAGAGAGAGACAGAGAGAGAGAGAGAGAGAGAGGGAAAGAGAGGAAGAGAGTAAGAACTCCTTGATTATATAGCCACTCTACATAATAACACTTTTCTAGTTACTTGATTTACAAAAGTTCATTTTGATTCTTTCTTCTATTTCTCTATTTATATCTAACGTCTATTTGTCAGTACGTTTGTCTGGCTATCTGTTTGTTTGTCTGTTTAACTTTTGGTTTCGTCTCTGGCTTTGGGGGAAATTAATTTTTGTTTTGTTGTGTTTCATTTGAGAAA
>NC_142931.1:80832208-80857208 GCF_046866305.1 Octopus bimaculoides | reverse complement strand
TGAACAATGAAGTACAAATGAGCTGAAAGTAAAACTGAATATAAGAAGAAGCAGATATTGTGTGTGAAAGAGAAAGCTGCATTGGAATAGGCATATAATGCATACACACAGGACAGCTTTATACAGAATGCTCAAACTGAATGGAACCTGTGGAAGAGAGGGAGAGACAGAGAAAGACTTGTGACAAATCGGTGAGAGCTGATCTCAGGCTGTTGTACCTCATGAAGGACATGATAAACAACCATGCTGATTGGTGTTAGGCATCCTCCTCCTCATCATCATCCTTTAACGTCTGTTTTTCATGTTGGCATGGGTTGGACAGTTTGACCAGTGCTGACAAGCTGGAGAGCTGCACCAGGATCCAGTCTGATTTGGCTTGGTTTCTACGACTGGATGTACTTCCTAATGCTGCCCACTTTACAGAGTGTGCTGGGTGCTTGCTATGCGGCACCAATACAAGCACTTTGCTGTGGTGCTGGGAAGTGTGCCTTTTTAAGTGGCACTGGCACAGGACTCTTGAGGGCCAATCCACTTCACCAGGAGGAGTAGCCTTAACATTTCTGCTGTTAGTGTGTTTACATCCCCATAATCTAGTGGTTTCAGCAAAAGAACTGATAGAATAAGTAACAGGCTATAAAAGAAATGTAAGTACTGGGGGCTAATCCATTTGATTAAAAGTTCTTTGAGGTGGTGCCCCAGCATGGCCACAGTCTAATGACTGAAAAAAGATAAAAGATATAAAATGTGGAAGATGGAGAAAACTCAACACCTATGGAAGCATGGACAATTGAATGTAAAACTGTGGTAGTGATAGAGGCGGAAGATAATAATATTCGGCATAAACACTTTTGTACTGTACTCCATCTCTGAATGCTTCTCAATATTTCATCAGACAGTTAAGGCAGCAAGCTGGAAGAACCATTACAGTGCCAAACAAAATGCTTAGCAGCAGTTTGTCTGTCTTGACATTCTGAGTTCAAATTCTGCCAAGGTCAACTTTGCCTTCCATCGTTTCAGGTTGATAAAATAAGTACCAGTTGAACACTGGAGTCGATGTAATTGACTAATCCCCTCCCTTAAAATTGCTAGTTTTATGCCTAAATTTGAAACCAGTATATCATTAGACAGTGGAATAGTTCTACGGGTGCTTTGATCCCTCTCAATATGGCAAGAGGACTTTTTCATTTTCACCTGTCAAGAACATGACAACTTCACACTAGTGCTGGTACCATGATAAAATGCAGAGAAACCATGCCAAAATGAAATTTATGGATAAGATCTGGGTCTCTGACCTAAGAGATCTGCATCTCATGATAAGAACTGATTCAGACAGTGATAACTAGCAAATATCCAGCAAGCTTTTGCCAGCATGGAAAGTAGACATAGAACAATAATGATGATTATGTATACACATAAGTTATTTATGTTCATCTGTGTGTGTGCGCGTGTGTGTGTGTGTTTATATATATATATGTATACATATTATATATATATATATATATATATATATATATATATATATATATATATATATATATTTGAAGAAAGATTTTCTTAAAAATTATTAAATATTGAAAAGAAAATTTAAAAAACAGAACAGAATGATGCTAACAGTTTGAAAATTGTATATACATTTATATGTATGCAAACATATACTTATAAACACACACACACACACACACACACACATATTGGGTGTATTAGTGCATATGCATATATATATATATGATATTGTTGCACTTTCATATGTGCACCACTTGCCTGTTCTTGTAACCTAAATATCTATTCTAGTGTATAGTTATTGCTATTCCATTAGGTAACTCAATATAAACAGATCTATCTATGTACTGAAGCATATTATTTGAGTATTGTTATGGTTGGATGCTTCCTATGCTACTTATCTACTTTTCCATATATTCTTTATGATGAGGTATGGTAAGAGCTAAATAACTAATGTTTGTTTTAGCTTCTGATCACTTTGCAGTCAAAAGAGAGCAATATGTCTTCAGTCTTTCTTGGAGTAACAGCAAGGTAATAAATGAGTTGAAGTATTTATAGAAGGTGATAACTGGTATTAGAATTTTTTGTTGTTGTTTGTTTGTTTTTGTAGGGAGAGGGTAGGTTGTAGGCAATTTACTTCTTTAGTATCAGACCGGTACTTATTTTCTAGATCACCAGACATCATGATCATGGGGTTAGACAGAATTCTGTGAAGCAGATTTGCTACAGATGGATGCCCTCCCTGTCACCAACCTTCATTTGTATCCAAAGCAGGTAATATTTCCACATGAGTGGACATAACTAGTAATGAATAACTCCACTTGTATGCTTGTGGTACTCATTAGCAACTATAACATGATGCTTCTTTCACTGTCTGTCTGCCAAACCCACTTACAAGGCTTTGGCTGGCCAGTGGCTGAGATAGAAGACACCTGGCCAATATGTCATGCAGTAGGATGAACCCAAAACCAGATGGTTGAGAAGCAAACTTCTTAACTAACCCCTGTCTGCACCTATGTAAAGTAAATCATAATGGTAACAATAAATTCTAACACAGATACAAAACCACGGTTTAATCCAGTATATCCATCCCAATTCTTGACTGGTACTTCATTTGTTGACCCCTACAAAGGGATAAAAAGCAAAGTTGATTCCAATGGGTTTTAATCTCAGAATGTAAAGAGTCAGAACAAATCCTGCAAGGCATTTTTTCTGAGGTTCTAATGATTTTGCTAATTCACTGATCTCGATGATAGTGATAATAATTCTTTCTGCTGTAGGTACAAAGCCTGAAATCTTTTAGGGAAGGGGTCTGGTCGACTATAATGACCCCAGTACTCAACTGGTACTTATTTGCTCAACCTCGAATGGATGAAAGGCAAAGCTGACCTCAGTGGAAACCAAACTCTGAACTCAAATGGATAAAATGTCCTTAAGCATTTTGTTCAATGCACTAATAATTCTGCCAGCTTACCACCCTCATGATGATGATGATAATAATAATAATAATAATAATAATAATAATAATAATAATAATAATAATAATAATAATAATAATAATGGTTTCAAATTTCGGCATGAGGGCAGCAATTTTGGGGAGGTGGTAAGTCGATTACATTGACACCAGTCCTCAACTGGTACCTATTTTATTGACTTCAAAAGGACAAAAGGCAAAACTGACCTCAGCAGAAATTGAACTCAGAACATGTAGATGGATGAAATTTTGTCAAGCATTTTGTTTGACATGCTAATGAGTCTGCCAGTTCCCCACCTCCATGATAATGATAATGATTTTAAGAATAATGGTTTCTAATATGTTCACAAGGCCATAAAATTTATGGAAGGATGTGGTCAATATGCTCTGTCCCAGTATCTGATTGGTATTTGCTTTTATGATGATAGTTCTTCCATTCTCAGCAATGCATATTCAGTTAGTTTGTTTGGTTAAATGGATTTCTTTATGTGAAATTAATGGGAAATCAAAGCAGAGTATTCTTCTAACAGGTGAACTCTTAAAGCAATTATCAGAGTGATACAATGGAACAGTGTTGGGTCTTTAAATTATAGATACAATTGAGAGAGAGAGAGAGCAGTGGGGAATTGGCTCTAGTAAATAGCTGTAGAGACTCCAGAGCATTGTTTTTCCGAAAGAGGGGTGGAATCTATAATATTGCTAAAACTCAAGGGAAACACACAAGGGAGTATTTTTCTCATCTCTGAGATGATATGGCTGCTGTAACAAATATACAAACAAATCCTAGGTTACATTTTAACCTTTTGTGGATGGAGCCTCATTTGGATTTTCTGTGCCAAGATGGAGCCCTTTTCACAAGCCCTACAGAAGGCATGCACTTATTTTTTTTTTAAAATACAAAAACATAAAGGAATTACTTTACATATATAAAACTATATATATACTTGTAGGAAATTGATTGAACTTATACAATCTTCTTTGTCATTTGACTTTTCGGACAGTAGATCAGTGCTGTCATCTAAGGATTAAGGATTAAAGGAAAGCCAGTTAACTTTCACTCACTGACCAACAAACTTCAGCCTTTGGGCTACAGTTGTGGTTTCCCCTATTTTTGTTCTTCTCAACTGTTATTACAGTAGTTTCCAATTCCTTGAGGGTGGCTGGTCTCTTGCCACAACTAATCAAATGCTCTTGACTCTTCTTGTCACTATGTTGCATCAACCCACCACCAACCATCATACAGACTTCTATGCTTAATCCTTACTTCCTAGAACATTAGTACTCAATCCTTTCTACCTAAAATTTTGGTATTCTGAAGTTACCTTCTGTAGATATTTTGTGACAGCTGTTGATTTGTAACTGTTTAAAAGGATTTCATCAGCTCCTTAGAATCTGCAATGGATAATGTCATAGCTGATCCAATTAATAATCTTTTCTACTCTAGGCACAAGGCTCGAAATTTTTGGGGAAGGGGACAGTCAATTAGATCGACCCCAGTACGCAATTGGTACTTAATTTATCAACCCTGAAAGGATGAAAGGCAAAGTCTACCTTGGTAGAATTTGAACTCAGAACGTAAAGACAGACGAAATACTGCTAAGCATTTCACCTGGTATGCTTACATTTCTGCCAGCCTGCCACCTTGCTAATCCAATAAATAATAATAATGAAAATAAGTATTTTCAGGTGCAGGCATGACTGTGGTGAAAAAATTCACTTTGTAATCATATGGTTTCAGGTTCAGTCCCACTGTACAGCACTTTGCACAAGTGTCATCCACTAGATCCCTAGGATGACTAATGCTTTGTGAGTGAATTTGGTAGATGGAAACTGCAGAAGCTCATCATATATATATGTGTGTGTATGTGTGCGTGTCTTTGTGTCTGTGTTTGTCACTTCCCTCCCCACTGCTTGACAATGAGTGTTGCTTTATTTTCAACTGTGTACCTTAGCAGTTCAGCAAAAGAGAACAATGTAATACTAAGACTTAAAAAAAAAAAAAAAAATACACAAGTACTGGAATCGATATTTTTGACTAAAACTCTTCAAGGTAATGCCTGATGCCCCAGCATGGCCATAGTCCACTGACTGAAACAAGTAAAAGGGTAAAAGATGAAGGATAAAAATGTGTCTGGTCTAGACAATATTTTCTGTGAGCTGTCTGGGTCTGAAAATGAGCTACAGATACTAATTTGCTCATACATATTTTAAAACTAAGACCAATCAGCTGAAACAAAATAATATGACTAGTCAAAACTAATTCGTGTAGCTATTTTTCTTACTTCTCACTAATCATACACACACGTATGCTTGTGAGAAAGAGCGTGAATATGAGTGATCATGTATGTGCTTGTGTGTGTTTGTGTGTGCATGTCTGTGTATCTGTGTGTTTGTAGTTATTTTTGGTTAGCCCCAAGCCAGATTTTATCAAGCAGAGCTGTGATTAATAGTGTTCTAGCAATAACTATCATATCTTATTATTATTTTTTTATGTTTTTTATTTATATATTTTTTCAGTCAACATATCTAGTTAGAACTACATATTGCAACGTGTAATTCTTTTTTAAAGAGTAAGTGATTTGAAGCGACTACATAATAATTTCCTTAATGCCTTGCATATGTACACGTACACACACACACACACACGAACACATATATGAACACACAAGCACATACATATATCATCATCATATTATTTGTTCTAAGTCCATTTTCTATGCTTGCACAGGCTGGAAATGTTGTCACAGTTAGAGTTAGCATGTATTTGCAGATAGTGTTCACCCAAATGAAAAGGACTGCATTTTGCTCATGTGTTGCATTCTTGGCTTGGTTTCTATGACTGCATGCCCTTCATAACACAAACCGTTTTAGATAGTGTACTGAGTGATTATTTTTCATGACAGCAGCATTAGAGATGTAGCCATGTCCTCAACATTACCAAAAGGACTTTGCAACCCTTCCTCTCTATTCACTCTGCAGTCTCTTCTGAGAGTGATAAGCATAAGTAATAGAAAGATAAAAAAAAGAGAAGCTTGTATTATAGAGGTAAGTGATAAGAAGGATGTGAAATAAGGGAATGAATGATTGGAGCACACCGTTATCTGAGAAAGGTAACCATTTTTGCAAACCAGTTTTGTATTAGAAAATTTTTCTACAGACCAGGATACAACAAAATACAATAATGTGCATAACATTACATATACAGTAGACCAGTGTTCTGCAACCAGTATGCCTTGGCATATTGGTGTGCCATGAAATGATACTAGGTGTGCCGCAGTGTAACCTGAATATAATTTTTTCCCCTATACTTTCAGCTATATTTTAAATTCAGGTGTGTCATTGAACCTTGAAAAGAATATAAGTGTACCGCAAGTGGAAAAAGGTTGTGGAACACTGAAATAGATGACAACATTGTCATTGACATCATCATCATCATCCCTTGACGTCAGTTTTCGATGCTGGCATGGGTTGGACAGTTTGATCAGAGCTGACAAGCAGGAGAGCTGCACCAGGTTCCAGTCTGATTTAGCTTCTTTTCTTTGGCTGGATACCCTTCCTAACACCCACTACTTTAAAGTGTGTGCTGGGTGCTTTTAATGTGGCACTGGCACAAGTACTCTTATGTGGCGCTGGCACAAGTGCTTTTTACATGACCCTGGCACAGGGCTCTTGCAGATCGATCCTCTTCATCAGCGGGAGTGACCTTAACACTTATGCTGTGGAGGACAGGTCTTCTTGAGATATATATATTACATATATAATGCAAACACACTCTGTGTATTGTGACAGTCAATAAAATAGAAATGAATTGAAAAATTTATTCTTTTTGTGTGACCTGGTTCTAAATGATCCATGGCCTGTTATTGGTCCATGACCAAGTGGTTGGAGACCCCTGATGTACAGAATAGGGTGATGACAGAGGTACAATTTGACCTCGGAAAAAGATTGATAATAGTGTCCGAAGCCAGGCAGTCTGTTGACTACAATGATGAGTGTTCTAGTTGATTTGATCCTTGGAACAGCCTGCTCATAAACTTAACATGCAAGTGGCTGAGCACTCCACAGACGTGTATCCATAAGGTAGTTCTTAAAGAGATTCAGTGTGACAATAAGTTTGACAAGGTTGGCCCTTTGAATTACAGGTACAGCCTATTTTTGCCAACTGAGTGGACTGGAGAAACATGATATAAAGTGTCTTGTGCAAAGACACAATGCATCACCAGGAATCGAACTCACAACCAGAAGGTTGTGAGGCAAATACCCTAACCACTAAACCACATGCCTTCAGTCCAAGAACATGGAGAAAAAGAGCAAGAGTATTGGTGACTGAGTGAAATAGAATGATAATTGACAGTACAGGAGAGAAAGACAAAGGTAATAGTATACTAAGTGCTGTTGGACTAACTTTGGTCTAAATTAGTCTCCCATACATAGACTTTAACCCTTTCATTACCATATTTCTGTTGAGATGCTCTGTGTTTCTTTCAATTAATTTTAGATATAACAAAAAATTTAGTAAAATAACTTAGTTATCATTAAGCTAGCGTTAGAAACATAAATTGTGACTGAGGTATGGTGGAAGATTTTAATTCAGAACTTTTGAAAAAAAGACGTTTGTATTTAAGAGCCAGAGATGGTTTCAGCTGGGTTGGTATCAAAGAGGACTAGAGAAGTCATGTGATGTAAATATTTTTTTCAAAATTTTCTTTTTTTTTTTTCTTAAAAATAGAACACTGAACCTTCAAATACATTAATACAAATTCCACAATTTTAACTTCTACAGTTTTTGCTGTCAGGGTTGATATATTGTTTGAAAGTAATTGGGCATTTGTGAAAAGTCTCTTTAATGATTTTGGTCATTTTTCACTCTTAATTATTTTTTGGTTTTCTAAAATTCATCTCATTCATGGATCACATTAATTTGAAATGGTAAATTAAAGACCATAATATTCAAAAGATTGTGTCGAAATGTACTCATAAGGTAAAACATTGGTTTCTCTTTTCACAATTTACAGTTTTTAAATCACTCATGTTAATTGCTTCTACTCTCTTTTATTTCGATGTCAGTTAACTATGATGGATAACAATTTTTAACCAAATATATTTTAGTTCCTAATAGTCTTTTCTTGTGGCGGTACAGATTTTATATGATGGTATATAGTCATTAAACTTGACTGAAGAGAATATTGATTCTCATATATTTTTGATGGCATGAAATAGAAAGTAAATATTGCTCTCAGTCATGTTGATTATAATATACACATATCACAATCTGATATGGGTTGTTTTTAATACTCAGTATGTCTAAAAAAAAGTAATTGATCCTCAAATGAATAAATTACACTTTTCCATTTGTTTGTTCATATGTCTGTTTTTCCATGCTAGCATGAGTTAGATGGATATATTGCTAAGACACTGTCTGGCAGATGGAAGCCCTCCCTGTTGCTAATACTTGTTTTTCAAGTAAAGGATCACTTATATCATCCATTTTTGAGGGCACTAAGCTAGCAGATAATTTGTTGACAAGGGAAATGACAACTGCATCATTGCTTATAGTTCATAAACTTCAAAGAATAGCAAATGTAAACAAACATGTACATACACACAGATGCACCAATAGGACCCAAGCATTGCAGCATGGAGGGCAGAAGCTAGTGTACTGCAAGGCAGTCTATGTTAAAAAATAAACCTCATTTGGTCACATTCCACAAGAGTATCTTGATCAGCACCATAAAAAGCACCATTTGATGGTGGTTTATACCAGTGCCACCTGACTGGTTCCCATGCTGGTGGCAAGTAAAAAGCATCATTCGAGTGGTCGATGCCATTTCCACCTGACTGGCCCCTGTGCCGGTGGAACATAAAAAGCACCCACTACACTCTTGGAGTAGTTGGCATTAGGAAGGGCTCCACACCACCAGTGTTATCTAAAGAAAAAGCAAAGGCCAATATAGCTTGGCACCATTGACGTCACAACTCATTTCTACAGCTGAGTGAACTGGAGCAGCGTGAAATAA
This sequence comes from Octopus bimaculoides, assembly GCF_046866305.1. NCBI lineage: Eukaryota > Metazoa > Mollusca > Cephalopoda > Octopoda > Octopodidae > Octopus > Octopus bimaculoides. The sequence goes on along the minus strand of NC_142931.1, from coordinate 80,848,217 downwards.
AGTGTCACATATATACATACATACATGCATGTACACACACATACACTGTGTAAGTCTGTATGCATACAAATGCATTCATGTGTGTGTTTCTGTGTATATATATCTATTTCTAATATTGCACTTAAGCACATAATTATAGTGCTCTACTGAAATTGTCTCCCAATTCCCATAGGACTAGCTTCCAGTAAGACCAATCTTTATGAATTGATAATGTACGACACTTCTAATGAATAGTTCACTATACTAGTTTGACCCAACATATCTGTATTGCCACTCTGTAAAATAAAGCTATAGGGCAATCTATATTCTTTTATTTTCTGCTGGTGTCAGTCACTGCACTGTGGCCATGTTGGCACACTGTCCTCATAAAGAATAATTCCAGCATCACTCTTGCTCTCATTCATAATCTCTCTATCAGTCTGTCTGTTTGTCTATTTAGCTGTCTGTCTCCCCCCCCTCTCTCTCTCCCTCTCTTTTTCTCTCTCTCTCTCTATCTATCTATCTCCAAGGAATAAGTAAAATTAAACAATAAAAACCACTGTTACATCAGAAAATGTTACAATGTTAAATTGAGCCAAAAAAGGAGTCTCTATGTGGTCACTCAGCTTGCAAGAAATCACAGCCAAATTCCCTCAATTTCTACCCTACCAGCTTAAAAGAAAGAAGGACACATTAGATGATGTAGTTCTTGATACATGAAAAGAGATTGAACATTTACAACTAGTTTGTTCAATCAGAGATGACCTGGATCTGAGGAGCAAAAACAACAACAAACAATAGCAACAACACTAATAGGCAGTTTCCATGTGGTCATTGGACTTTCTAAATATAGCAGCTAAATTTCCATCAGGCCACACAATCCTATTTCAGGAAAGAAAGGACACATTGAATGATATGGTTCTGGATACTTTGCCTGTAATTAAGACAGGATGGTCATATGTCTGCTTGATCAGAAGAGACTTGAATTAAACAACAATTACAAATCTGCTTTAGTTATCCATGTTTACTGTTCTTCAAACCTGTAAGCCATTGTATACATCTTGATATAAGATTCATTGTTGGATTATGCTAGTGTCAATGGAGAGAACATGCTATAAAAAAGAAATCATATAACACACACATGTAGAAACAGATATATATATATAGTGAAAAATATACGAAGAAACATGAACAGAGTGTCTACATTTTTTTTTTATGAAATAAAATATTTACATTGTCAACCAGTTTCGCTTTTGCTAATCATGACTAAGAAATTTGTGAAAGTATTACAATTTCATGGTATCATAAAAAGTTTATAGTCCATGTCAGTATCAGAAAAGTTGTTTTGTAAATGAATCAATTGCTAAATAAATCTGAGGGGATGTATGTGTGTTTATGTGTTTTGAGTGTGTGTGTATGTGTATATGGGTTTGCTTACTATATTGTTTGTATGTGTACCCTTTATTTAGTTTCTTTTTTCTTCTTTTATTTCATTTATTTACTTATTTATCTATTTTTCTTTTTTCTTCCCATTTCGTCTTAGGCATGTGGGTTCACAGGTTAACTTTAACATAGACACATGTACACACACACACACACACAAACAAATAAAAACAGACAAAAGCACATGTGCAGATAAGTATACACACCATAGAAAGACATAATGAACTAAACAGAACAGGAGGAAATACATAGGATGAGGAGGTTACAGGATGTGTGATAAAAGATTTCCAGACATATGACAAAATAAGAACAATAATAAAATAAATCTGAAGTGAAGAACGAATATATAGTGCGTGTGTTTATTTGGCGAAAAAAAGAAAAGAAAAAGTGACCTTGCTGAAATATAACAACACATATTTTATATATATATATATATATATATATATATATATATATATATATATATATATATATATATATATATATATATATATAAGGTTGAGGAGGGTATTGGATTTAACCAAACCCCGGATGATACACTTGGCTTGGACATCCTTCAAGTAAGCAAGCAAAAATCTATTGCAAGATGGAATATGTATACCTCTGCCACCTAAGCTATATCAACTTTCGTTCCAACATAAATTTCTGGAGTATTCACACAAGGATTAATCTGCACGAATTTCTACACGGATATTTACCACTGGAATGAAACTACTCTTCAAGTATTGTTCTCTCTTTTTTCAGCACATCACACTCTTTACCACTTCATACTAAAAATATCCGCCTATGGATATAATAATAGATAACTTTATTTTTTCAGTCTCCGATGAAGGGAAGTACTGGATCTTCCCAGAAACAGCTGTAAGACTCTATCCATAAAATTCTTCAACCTTACCTTTGCTCTCTTTATCCTTTTGTTTTTATATATTTACATATATATATATATATATATATATATATATATATATTTATTTATTTATGCACCCTTTTCATGCCCCGTTTCTATGGTATACGTGTTCCCCCCAGCTGGATGGGATGCCTGTCCATTGCAGCGTTACTCAAAAAACCGGAAGAGTGGGAAAAATTTGGGGCAAAAGAGTACAACAGGGGTCGCCCCCACCCCCTGCCAGAGCCTTGTGGAACTTTACGTGTTTTCACTCAATAAACACACACAACGCCCGGTCTGGGAATTGAAACCACGATCCTCCGACCGGGAGTCCGCTGGCCTAACCATTGGGCTATTGGGCTATTGCGCCTCCACACACACACACACACACATACATATATATATATATATATATATATATATATATATATATATATATATATATATATATATATATATATATAAAATGTATATATATATATAAATATATATATATATAAAATGTATGTATATATCCTCATAATCCTCATCATCATTTTCCATGCTTTGTTTGTCTTTGTGTGTGTGCTTGTTCCATTTGACCCTTTTATCCTCATCGCACATTACTTGACAACTGGTGTTGATTTGTTTAAACCCCCATAAATTAGCAGATCATCAAAAGGGGACTGATAAAATAAGTACTCAACTTAAAAAAGAGAAATACGTACTTGGGTCAACTTTTACAACATGAACCATCTTGGAAATGTCTCAGTATGGCTACAGTACAATGACAGAAACAAGTAAAAGATAAAAGAAAAAAAATATCATAGCACTTACCGTTTTGCCCAACTTGCAGGCTTTCTTTTTTCGTGCCGTACCATTTTATATCTTGCCACTCCTGCTGGAGGGCGAATTATTTTTAATCTTTTATTAAGTATTCTGTGGAAAGAAATAGAAACATTGAAATTAAATATACATTAATAACATCACCAATAAATCTAATCATACAATAGCAATGAAATGAGCCAATGGGGAAACCTTTTATATAGTTATTTAGCAAGTGTAATAGCAACAGTAGATACAGCAAAAGAGGAAGAAAGGGCTGTAATAATAATAATAGAGTAGGTGAGCAACCAACAATGAATATTGCTAATATGATGTTATTAAATGGAGTGATGGATCCATAAGGTAACTGGATGTCAAACCATAAGTCATTCGTTTCTAAGTCACTCTGATTCTCTGCCCAAACATTTAATTATATATGTTCCTATTCATATAGCTGTAAAGAAGAAAAGTTAGATCTTTTAGAAAATGCTACCTGTAATAAACACTGTGTGTGTGTGTGTGTGTGTGTGTGTGTGTGTGTGCAAGTGTGCATCATCTCTATTACATAACTTGTAGGTAAGCAGCATAATTATGAAAGTTTGACGGTTAGGGATATTTAAAAATAATATTTGGTAGGAATATTCAACTGGTACATGTGTGTGTGTGTGTGCATGATAATATCCTCCTCCTCCTCCTCATCATCATCATCGCTTAACGTCTGCCTTCCATGCTAGCATGGGTTGAACGATTTGACTGAGGACTGGCAAACCAGATGGCTGCACCAGGCTGAAATCTGATCTGGCAGAGTTTCTACAGCTGGATGCCCTTCCTAACGCCAACCACTCCGAGAGTGTAGTGGGTTCTTTTACATGCCATCAGCATGAAGGCCAGTCAGGCGCTACTGGCAATGGCCACACTCAAAATGGTGTATTTTATGTGCCACCTGTACAGGAGTCAGTCCAGCGGCACTGGCAATGACCTCACTCGAATGTCTTTTGTTGGTTAGTCCTAGACAACCTTTATCCAGTAGACATATAATCAAAAATGTTTAAATCATAACCATCCAACTATTTTTTCATGAATAATCTATCTTAGACTATATAATTCGAAGTATCCTTTGACTTTTTTTTACATTGGTAGGGTATGGTTTAAGGGAGATTTAATTGTTTTTTCTAGCAGGCTGAGTGATCAAGTGGCAGAGCCTTTTGATTCCTTCGTAGCTCTATTGTTGGTTTAAACTGATGATTTATGACCATAAAGAAGAATGATTGTTTAGTACAAAGTCCAGGAGTGGAAATATGTTAGATGACAAGAAGAATAAAGAATAAGAGTTCTTATATGCATGCTTCTTTAAATGGCATAGAACAGCGTTTTTCAGCATTTTTCAATTCATGACATTCTAAATGAGGCATTGAAAAGAGTTATGGAATAACATAAGCTTTCTAAAAGGTTTATTTCATATATAAAAACAAAAAGAGAATTACATATGTTTTAAAACAGTGATGGATGTATAAATTGTACTTTGCTACAAAGGAATACACATGCACAAATGTGGAGCATTAAAACACTTTAGTTTCCTAAATAATCTGGCATTTTCTGATTCATTTTAAACGCTCATAGTACACTTGCATATCATATGTAAAACACACATGTGTGCTTGGTATAGTAATCAGGGGTTGAAAATGTCTGTTACAGAGAAATCAAATTTAAGGATATTTGACGTTCTATTTCTCAGAGCTGGCTGGTCTTGTAACTCCTCCACACAGTCACCCTTGACTCATTTGTCCCTCCAACTCTCATTACTATTGTTGAATTTAGTCCCCGTCACTAACCATTATTCACAATCCAATCCTTCCTCCTCAGAACAGTGCCTCTCTGGAATCTTCTCTCTAGTCTTGTCTTTCCTGCAGGTAGTGATCTGCAACAATTTAACCTGAATACTAACAGCATCAAGCTCACTGGTCTTGGGAAGGTGTGGCGAGGGGAGACTGCTGCAAAGGTCATGGGTACCAGCCCTTGCTTCAGACTCATCAAGTAAAAGAAAAAAGTTGATCAGCAAAGTATTCAGTAGTTTTCTTGGTACACAGTCTTATTTAAGGTTACACAAGCCAAGAAGAGAATCTCAACATGGACACTCAACTTGCTTGAAATAGCAAGTAAATTTCTCTCAACCTTACTATCTTAAGTAAAGAAAGGAGACTTTGGATAATGCAACCCTACATATCTCCAACTGACATAATACAATTTCAGTGCCTTTGATCACAGATTTGTTCATCTGAAAATGACTTTGAGCTAAATTACAAAACTGACTTGAGGTAATATTCCTAGATAATCTAGTATTTGTTCCTGAAAGCTAGACTAATTGACACTCAGGATAATCAAAACTACTGTTTAAATATATAGCAAAATACCAGCAGTAGATTGGAACTCAAGACCACTAGTCTCACAGTTTAATACTACATCAGCTTCTGGATACTAATGATACAGGAAGTAGAGTTGTTGCAGTCTTTGAGACACAGTTAAACCTACACAAATCAAACAGCTCTGGGATCAAAGTATCTTCATTTGTGGAACATATACCTAGGATTACATTATCCAATATGTCCTTCCTTTTTTATGATGGTAGTGTGTCATTTGGAAGAGATCTGGCTGTTAATTCTAGCAGACTGAATCACCATATCAAGGTTTTTTCATTAGTTTGTATTGCTCTATAGATCCAGTTCAGTCAGATGAAACATACATGATAAACATTCCGGCTATACCATCCTATCTTGTTTTGGGATAGTTTATTTAATATTGTATTATCCAATGCCTGTGATTTGAAGATGATTCAGTTGTTAATTCTAGCAGATTGAATCATCATGTAGAGGATTTTTCTTGAGTTTGTGTTGTTTAAATCTCATTCAGCCAGATAAAACTGATATATGAATAAAGACATTTCAGCTATGACCATCATATATATATATATATATATATATATATATATATATATATATATATATATATATTAGATGTTTTCACCTTAATCTTTTAGCATTCAAACCAGCCATATCAGGTGCAAATATTGTACCTTCTTTATGTTTAAACTAGCTAGATCTAGCCTCTCACACCTACACTGCAATGTCAGTCTAAAACAAACAACCACATCATTGAAATCTCAGTGCTACAAGGTAATGCATGATTAATACAAAGCAGTATCAATAAATAAGCATTACATTTGACCAATGCTAAAGGTTAACCTGCATCTTACGTAAGGATGCAGTACTCCACTTTCATTTGTTTGTAGACTTGTGAGCTACATGATGACCTCAATAGTGTTGGTACCACTTAAAAAGCACCCAGTGCACGTTGTAAAGTGGTTGGTATTAGGGAGGGTATGCAGCCATAGGAACAATCCCAAAGCAGACATCAGAGTATGATGCAATTGTTGGACTCCTCAGATCCTTGTCAAATCATTAAATCCATGCTAGCATGAAACATTCATGTGAAATGACAATGATGAGTCAATTTAATATTGGATAATCCAATGGGTATGATTTGGAGATGATTCAACCATAAATTCTAATAGGCTGGGTCACCTCTTAGAGATTCATCATCATTTTCATCATCATTTAACATCCGTTATCCATAGTAACAAGCGTTGGATGGTTTGACAAGAGCTGGAAAGCCAGAGGGTTGCACCAGGCTTCAACTGTCTGTTTTAACATGGTTTGTACGAATGGTTGTCCTTCCTAGTACCAACCACTTTACAGAGTGTACTGGGTGCTTTTTATGTGGCTCCATCACAGGTGCTGTATATGTGGGACCAGCACAAGTGCTTTTTACAAGGCACCAGCACAAGTGCATTTTTTGTGGCACCAGCACTGGCACTTTTCATGTGACACCAGCATAGGTGCTTTTTACATGTCACAGGCACAGGTACCAGTGGGGTCACCTGATTTCCATGTTTCAAATGAACTGTAGAATTTGTGATTTTGAAAATTTTTTTATTCTATTTCATCAAAGTATGGGTTTGACATAAATCCATGAGAGTGGGTGGGTGAGTGGGATGGGGGTCTTATTAATTTCTACATTATCATATATATTTTTGTTCAGGCCATTATTTTGCTTGGGAAATATCAAGGTATTGTGAACGGTAGTGGTAGTGCGTTTTAGATATATTTATTGTATCTTATGCTCTCTTCTATCTATAACCCCCACCTTCCTCCTCCTTCTCCTTCTCCTCCTCCTCCTCGTCAATGTGTTAAGTTTTCTGTCTTTGAAATATCTACAATGATGTTAATGTCTGTTGATGTTAGTTGAAGATAAGTATACTGGTTATCAGAGAATATTTTGCAGATATTCTTGGTCTTATATTTTCCTCTTTTATTTTTTTGCTTGTTGTTTTTTGTTTTGTTTGCGAGTGTGTGTGTGTGTGTGTGTGTGTGTGTGTGTGTGCATGCGTACACATTTGTTTCAATACTTCTATAAGGATGAGATTGGTGGAGGTTGTTAGTTGAAAAGTTTAAGAGTGTTTCTTTTATATTGCTTTTAGGTTTGGTACTTGATCTTTCATGTTTGAATATTGATTTTGTTTTTGACATTTTTTGCATTGATTTTGTTTTTGATTGCTTTTTTTTTATTTCTTTTTATATATATTTATTGTTTTGTTTTTCAGAATATTGAAAAAATATATATTCCGAAAGAATAACAAAAATATATATATATATGTGTGTGTGATTCTGTTGTTATAGATCTCAAGGTTTTATGACAACATTCACTATAATGTGACATTCTTTAATGCAACACAATAAATAGCCAGTAAACAGTGATATGGTTAGTTTAGTTGGACAATATACTATAACCAATGGAGGTGTGTGGGAGAGAGAGAGAGGGGGGGGCAGAGGGGGATAGGGATGAGAAAAGATGAGATAGATAAAGAGAGAGTGACAGACAGAAAGTTATGTTTATAAATGTGAATATGCAAAAGAGTGTATGTACATACATGCATGAAAATGAAAGCATGAAAAGTGTGTATTTATTTCGGAAAGGTAGTTTGTGTATGCTTAATGAGAAAGAGAGAGGGAGGAGAGAGAGGTGGGGGATGGGGGTAGAAATATGCATACATAAATGCAAATGTGTTAAAGTGAATGTGCATGCACAAGCCTAAATTTTTAAGAGAGTATATACGCATTTCAGTATAAACACGCATACAAGCACATGCTCACTTACACGCACATACATACATACATATATACATGCACATACATACATACATGGACAAACATATGCATGCATATGCTTACATGCATGTAAGTATGTGTAAGAAGAATGCTATTGAATAATATCATATATTAGTTTACAGAAATGAGGAGAATTCAAGAATAAAATAAGACAAATTGAAAAAGGAAAACTGATATTATGATCTGGAGATAGTAAACATGTCACTTTGAAGTTATTCTTCCTGATACAAACACACACACACACAAACACCTGTCTCTCTCTCTCTCTCTCTTGCTCTCTCTTGCTCTCTCTCTCTCTCTCTCTCTCTCTCTCTCTCTATATATATATATATATATATATATATATATGTGTGTGTGTGTGTGTGTTTGTGTGGATGGATGGATGGATGTATAGACAAACAGATATAGAATAAATGTACATCAGTCATGTGTGTGTGTGTATACATATTTACACACACACACACACACACACACACATAAATATATATATATGTACACACACATATACTCACACATAAGTATACGTAAACGAAGGGGAAATGTATGCATGTATATGGAGGTTTAAAATCAACAAAATCATATTTGTTAAAGTATTACAGTGAAATACATATTGAGTGTATTTTCTCTCTTTTTTTTTTATGATCGCATATGTGACTGCGCATGCTTGTGCACATACATTCACACACATACACATGCATTTGATGGGAAGCCCTCAAAAGAAAGTAAAATATTCACCTGGTGATGACAGAATGTGCATAATGAGTAAAATGTGCAAAATGGGTTGTCGTACACACCCCAGCCTATTATAAGTATCAGATTCTTGATGCAATAAAAGAAGCAGTAAAACAAATTATGAACACTGATCTGAAACTTAACTACTCTTAATAATCCAAATCTATTTATTCCAGTAACACAAGTAAACAGTTTCTCTCTTTTCTCTTTGCGTTGAAGAGTTCTGTGTGAAACAAGACATTAAATTTCTCGTTCAATGCATAACGTTTATTCCATTCTTTGAACTTTTTGTATTCTTATGCTACTTTGGCAGTTATGATGTAGAATATACTTCACTGATGAGATCAAAATAATGCCCAAACAAGCTCAGAATTATCTCCCCTGCTTGTTGGAAGTATTTGCTATTCATAAATATCATTTTATCTTCCTCTTTGCTACAAGTTTATTTGTCATTGACCATTTAATGATTCACACATTAATTATGTCAATACTAACTTATTCTCTCTTACATGAACAAGAAACCCTGAGGCAAGTAGGTAACTGGTAATAATGTTAAATTAAAATGTTCTTCCTAGAAACACAGTGCCACCATTTATTTTTCTCTCAGGTCAACTGCTTGCTCTACATATGCATATTCTTTATTCTTTTACTTGTTTCAGTCATTCGACTGCAGCCATGCTGGAGCACCACCTTAAAGGGTTTTAGTCAAAGAAATTGATCCCAGGACTTATTCTTAGTAAACCTAGTACTTATTCTATTGGACTCTTTTGCTGAACCACTAAGTTATAGAGACATAAACACACCAGCATCGATTATCAAATGATGGCAGGGGAATAAACACATACACATAAATATAGATGTATATATATATATATATACGACAGGCTTCTTTCTGCTTCCATCTACCAAATCCTTTCACAAGGCTTTGTTTGGCCTGAGGCTATCGTAGAAGACACTTGCCCAAGGTACCACACTGTGGGACTGAACCAAAACCATCTGGTTGGGAAGCAAGCTTCTTACCACATAGCCATGCCTGCACCTATATGATAATAAAGTAATGGTTAGAATTTTAATTAAAACACTTTTAATAAATAAGGATCATAATTGAACCACTTATCTCCTTCTTACTGGCCATGTGTTCTAATACTTATACCAGTCATAGTTGCTGCTCTTAAATTAAGTATACATAATCATTGGCTATGCAAACATTTACTTCTTCAATGAGATGGTTTATTTCATTGTAATTTGCCAGCAAACCAGCAGTGCAGAACAGATGTCCTTTCACTAATATCTAACATTGCATGATATATATACTTGTGCATTCTACATCCATTTTTTTCTAGGCTAATAAGGGTTGTATGGGAAGGTACTTGAGGTAAAAAGTTTTACAGATAGATGCTCTTGCTGTTGCCAACTCATACCTGTTTTTCTTGCAAGTGAATTCTAATTATAGGGGAATTAGAAAACACAAAGTGAGCAGATTATTCGTTGGTAGGAAATGTCAACAGATATCACTGGTTGTAGTTCTGCATATGGAGGGTGCTACCATCTATAGTGCAGTTCTCTGCAGATTGTAAACATTCACTCAGACACACACACACATTGATGCAGTCCAACATAACAATCTTTGATAGATAGTAATAATACTAGAAGAAAGCAATCTACACAATGGAATTACACAGTTAAATGCCAGCATGAAGTGTATGACAAATGATAAGCTTAAAATACATGAACAACATCTCTTGGAAAAATAAATAAAAATGAAGATGCTACTCCAAAATCAATAACTTTGTAACATGAACTCAAGACCCAAAGTGAAAAACACTACTATTGAAAAAAATATTAAAAAGCCGATTTATACCACAAATTTCCTTCCAGTCTTCAAACTATATATAGGAGGATGAAGAAAAACAATATCATAATGAAAAGAGCCATCTTTTCCAGGAAAATCTCTAATAATTTTTCTCTAAGATTTGGAATGGAAGTAAGGATTTTCATCAGAATGAAACATGGTTAGACACAATAAAGCAAGAATGTAGTACCAAAATCAACAGTAAAATCTATACAATCAACAATGAATCTGTTAGGAAAGCTGTGAGAAAGCTGCATTATGGGAAGACACTATGAAGAGACCTCATAATTGGCTATTGATAGATGATCACATTTTATAGAAAGTCATTAACAGATAGATTTTAAAGGATAATGGAAGGACAAATTGACCTACCAAACTGACTTGCCACAGCATGAACCAATCGTGTAACCAATAATAAAATCATTACCTTCGTAGAGAATGATAGGCCTAAGAATTATTGGTAGCAGATAGTCATTGAAACTTCTACCAAGTGAAAAAAAAACAACAGGCCTGATATTGTTATTTTGGACGAAAAAGAAAATTTTTGCACTGTTATACAGGATAGCTGCTCTTTAGATGAGAACATCTCTTCTAAATATTTATCAACAACCACATTGAAACATGCAGTTCCTCTACCCTAAATGCAAATTCACATTTATCCCAGTTAACGTTATCCCTCTCTCACTCTCTGGGAGAGAGGCACAAGCACATACACAGACATATACACACACGGCAGTAACTTCCGCCTACCAAATTCAATCACAAAGCTTAGTGAATATTTAAGTAACAAACTGGAAAAGCTAGGATATTCAGATAAAGAAAGCTATCAGCTAACAAGCACTTTACAAATACAATCAATAAATAGAACAGTGAAAATATGCAAGACTTTTCTCAAATTCAACTTTTAATACACATTGCTGTTTTTTTTTTAATCAAAATTCCAGTAATGGAGCTTTGTTTATTTGTTAGAAACCAACTCCTTATTTCTCAGAAAAATTCTAATAAATAAAGAAAAAGATACATATGACCATATATACATGCATGCCTACATGCATGCACGTATGCACTTGGACTGTGACCATGCTGGGGCACCACTTTGCAGGGCTTAGTGAAACAGACTTAGCCCAGTACTCAAGTCTGTTACTTAGTTTAACACTCATTTGCTGAACTGCTAAGTTATGGAAATGTAAACGAACCAACACAGGTTGTTAAGCAATGGTGGTGGTGGTGAGAAAACACAAACACACACATATCTGTTTATCTTATATATGTGTGTGTGTGTGTGTGTGTGTGTGTGTGTGCATGTGTGACAGGTTTCCACACAGTTTCTGTCTATCATATTCCCTCACAAGATATTGCTCAGACCAGAGTTAATGTAGAAAACAATTGCACAAAGTGTCATGCAATAGGACTGAAGCCAAAACCACATGATTGCAAAGAGAGCTTCATAACCCCATAGCGAAGTCTTCATGTAACCTATGTCACTACTTTACCTTAAATTGTGGTTCTCCGTCTTTTTTTGAAAGAGATCAGTCCCACTGTGTGGCATCTTGGGCAAGTGTCTTCTACTATAGCCTCAGGTCAACCAAAGCCTTGTGAGTGGATTTGGTAGACAGAAACTGAAAGAAGCCCGTCGTATATATGTATATGTATATATATGTATGTGTGTATGTGTTTGCCTGTCTGTGTTTGTCTCCCCAACATCGCTTGACAACCGATGCTGGTGTGTTTACGTCCCCGTAACTTAGCGGTTTGGCAAAAGAGACCGATAGAATAAGTAATAGGCTTACAAAGAATAAGTCCTGGGGTCGATTTGCTTGACTAAAGGCAGTGCTCCAGCATGGCAACAGTCAAAAGACTGAAACAAGTAAAAGAGTAAAAGAGTTAGATTTATTATCTTTTAGGTATTTGAAAGATCTTTGGACATATATTTATCAAAATACATATGCTCTGTGCAAAATAACATTGAGAGAAATCATGACATTGTCTGGAATATATTAGAGCATGCCAAAGCTTACAAACAGGGTAATAACAGTTGTGAATTTTAACTCACAGTCAAAAATAAATATACTGTTTCATAAAGGTTCTATACATGAACAAACGTTCAGAACCGATATCTTTTTATCATCACAAATCAACATATTTGTTAGAATATTTTCATTTTGAATTACCTAACAGCTGAAAACCATATAGTTGTGTAATACATTAATACGCATTCTAAGGTAAAAGTAAATAAATATTAAAAAAAAAAAAAAAACTACTTTTAGTTAATGTCAACAATAAAACAATAAAAAGCAACATAAAAATGGCTTGGTGTTTTTGACATAATATATCAAAAAGTCAAGCAGCTGAATCACTCATAGCATACAATAACATACTGACTACATCAACAAAGTTTTATATTGTTAAAATGTTTATTCAAAAGTTTTATGTACTTTTATTATATTTTTATACTATTTATCACATAAATAAATGTAAAACTGATTCATTATTACATTGATTGTTTTAAAATCAATATACATATGTTCTTACATCATCATCATCATCATCATTCTTGTCATGTCACTGTCATTGCCGTCTACATCCTCATCAGCAACGTGTATATAATTTATATATATTAATATTAAAGCGATCAATGTACACATGAATCAGTTCTATAGTTATAAATGAAATAAAGGGATAACACACACACACACACACACACACACAAATATATATTTATATATATACATGTGTGTGCATGTGTTGTAAGTATATATATATATATATATATATATATATATATTATATATATATAATGGAGAGAAAGAGAGGCACATGTATGGTTGTGTGGTAAGAGGCTTGCTTCACAGCCACATGGTTTCAAGATCATTTCCACTGTAGAGCACCAGGCTGGCCATGGCCTTGTGAGTGGATTTAGTAGATGAAAACTGAAAGAATCCTGTCATAACTGCACATATATATGCATGCGCATGTGTGTGTACTGTCTCCTTGCCTTGACATCATGTGATAGTTGGAAACAAGTATCATGTTACCATTGTGCAAGTGGTGTCCTTTATTTCCAATCTTCTTGAAAGTATATCTGGTAATGAGAAAATATTACCTTACTTGAAAACAGGGGAAGGCTAGTGACAGGATAGGTATCCAGTTATAGTAAATCCATCTCAACGAATTTTATCCAATGTTTGCAATCATGGAAAACAGGCTGTCAAAATGCTAATGATGAAGTCTATCTATCTGTCTGTCTGCTTATCCATCCATCCATATATATCCATAAAGAAAGAACACGGATGAGTTGAAATTCATTACAGCTGTTTCAGATGTATTTTTTATTGATTACATCATGAAAAAAAAGTTTTCTCCAGGTGAATTCAAACTTGAAATTAAAAATTTGGTTTAGGAAAAATAATAAGATATGGAATGTGTGTTGACCATCTTATTCTGGCAGCAAGTAAAATACCTTGATTGAAATGAATCCTACAAATATTCAAATATATATATATATATATATATATATACATACACACGCATGCACACACACACATATATACACACACGCACATATATATGCAGACAGATAGATAGATAGATAAATAGATACTTTGTGTATTAAGGCTACCATTGGTTTTATGTCAAGGAAATATCGTAACAATTTTCAAGCCTATCACATGGAAAAATTGTTAAGATGTTTTCTTAACATGAAACGAATGGTAACCTTAACACATAAATAAAGTATCTTTATCCACCAATGCAGTATTGAGCCCTCATTCTCATTGTCTGACATTTACATATATAAATATATATAGGTGCAGGAGTAGCTGTGTGGTAAGTGTAGGTGCAGGAGTGGCTGTGTGGTAAGTAGCTTGCTTACCACCTACATGGCTCTGGGTTCAGTCCCACTATGTGGTATCTTGGGCAAGTGTCTTCTACTATTGCCTGAAGCTGACCAAAAGCCTTGTGAGTGGATCTGGTAGATGGAAACTGAAAGAAGCCCGTTGTATATGTATATGCATGTGTGTGTCTGTGTTTGTCTCCTCCCACCATCGCTTGACAACCAATGTTGGTTTGTTTATGTTCCTGTAACTTAGCAGTTTGGCAAAAGAGACCGATGGAATAAGTACTAGGCTTACAAAGAATAAGTTCTGAGGTCGATTTGTTTGACTAAAGGTGGTGCTCCAGCATGGCCGCAGTCAAATGAATGAAACATATAAAAGAATAAAAGAATAAAATAAAGATATATATAGCTATTTCTTTATATGTATATATATCTGTATCTGTGTAATTGTGTTTGTGTGCACGCACGCGCGCACATGTATGCATCTGCATGAGAAAACACAAGACCAAGTGATTAGGTGGTTTGTCCAAGTCAGTTCATTTCACATTGCTCTAATCAACTCAGCTGAAAGTTAATACCAGCTGACTGTTGGAGTGGTCAGCTCTCTCCTGGTATATCATCATCAACTGGGTTAAATCTGTCTTTGTCTGCTCATAACTATGTAGACACTTTAAAACAATTAGCAACATGTTGGTAGAAGCTACCAAATGATACTAATTTGTGAGTGGCACTTAAACACGCATGCATACACACACATTTCTCTTCTCAATACTACTCCACCTCTCACGTTTAGTCAAGGAGGCTTTTTCCTTTTTTTCTTTGTCTTTTCTTTAAAACCCTTTTTCCCTGTCGCCTTCTTTTCTTTCCTCATGAGCTACATGGTCTCACTACTGCTGGTGGCAGAAAAAAACCCAAAAAAACTCCCAGTATACTCTGTAAAGTTGTTGGTGTAAGAAAGGGCATATCCAGCTGTTGAAATCATGTTAAAACTGACATTGGAGCTTGGTGCAGCTTATGAAATCATCTAACGCAAGCTAGCATGGAAAAATGAAAAAAAGCTATCATATCTCACTCAGCTTGAGTGAAATATGACAGCCAGACAAAAGGTACCATGATGAACGAGTCTTTGATATTGCAAGCTGAGAAATTCTATTTCCTCTTTCTGTGATATGCCTAGAAACATTCATGTTAATGATCATGCACTTTAACCCATCTGCATTGTCATACATAAACTAGGTTAGTCTTTCTGTCACCAG
>NC_142931.1:80759708-80829708 GCF_046866305.1 Octopus bimaculoides | reverse complement strand
GAAACTAAAAGAAACCATTGTGTATATATATATATATATATATACACATACACACACACACACACACACACACACACACACATATATACCTATGTATGTGTGTCTGTGCTTGTTCCTCCCTCTACTCCACTGCTTGACAACTGGTGTTGGTGTGTTTATGTCCCTGTAACTTAGCGGTTCACCTAAAGAGATTGGTAGAATAAGCATCAGGCTTTAAAAAAAAAGTACTGGGGTAGATACATTCAACTATAAATTCTTCAAGGCAGTGCCCCAACATGACCACAGTCTAATGACTGAAACGAGTGAAAGATAAAAGATAAAAACCATATATACATTCTTTCTTTTATTCTTCTACTTGTTTCAGTCTTTTGACTGTGGCCATGCTGGAGCACTGCCTTAAGTTGAGCAAATCGACCCCAGGACTTATTCTTTGTAAGCCTAGTATTAATTCTGTCAGTCTCTTTTGCCGAACCACGATGTTACAGGGACGTAAACACACCAGCATCAGTTTGTCAAGTGATGTTGGTGGGACAAACACAGACAGGCAAACACATACACACACACATATATATATATATGACAGGCTTTTTTCAGTTTCTGTCTACAAAATCCATTCACAAGGCTTTGATCAGCCCGAGACCACAGTAGAAGACATTTGCACACACACACACACACACACACACACACACACACACAGACACACACACACACACACACACGCATACACACACACACACATACCATCCTCATTGCTGTAATATCCACTTTTGCATAGTTGCCTGGTTCAGATAGAATTCGTTGAGGTAGATTTTCTATGATTGAATTCCATTTCAGTCACCAACTCCTCACCTATTCCCATTTTCCACCCCCTTATTTTCCTGCATGTTACAAGCATTCATTGTCAGTGTTTAACAGAAGATGGCTTACCGTCTTCTCAATCAAGTACATTCCTGTGATCAATAGAATTATAGAGCAGATCAATACACACTTATTACAAGTATATTGCACATAGCTGCATATATAAAAAAAATATTTTTATGGCTACATGTGGAAAAATATATCACTTAATATTAACAAATGTTTATATGTAAAACATGTAAACAAGTTTTCGTTTTGTTCCTGATACATATTCTTACAAGCTGTTACTTGAATTGTTTTTTACTTTTGCTCTATTTGACAGGCGGTCATTCAGAACATCAGACAAAATGATTTGCAGTATCTTTTTTTCCGCCTCTTTAACTATAGGTTCAAATCCAGCTGAGGTCAACTTTGTCTTTCGGGGCAATAAAGTAAAGTACCAGACAAGTGCCGGGGTTGATGTAATTAACATATCCCATTCCCCTCAAAATTGATGGTCTTGTGCCTAATTCTGAAACCATTATTATGTTTCTTCTTCTTATTATTATTATTACTACTACTACTACTACTGCTACTACTACTACTAGTAGAAGTAGTAGTAGTACTGATGGCAGCAAGTTGGCAGAATCATTTGCATGCCAGAGAAAATGCTTCAGTTACATTAAATCATGATTGAAGGAAATTGCAAATGACATAGCTAAAATTAGCAAGGGAAGACAAACTTTCATGCAAAAGTTTAGTAGCCAAAGTAAACTTTGTGATTGAATTCTTTTAGTGATTAACTGGCACTGAAATTTTGTTGGCATTTCAAAAATGTTGCATGAAAGTTACTAGCAAATTGCAGAAAAAATCCTCATTTCAAACAAATATTTCCGCAGCTGCCTATTGTAGCCTTTAGACACAAACGTATGAGAGAGTCATTAACCACTACCTTTACACACTAAAATACTGCCATTAGAGTTTCTGAACACTGCACCTTGAAAAACAGCCACAGGGGAGGTAAGTCCTTTACATTGTACAACATGTATCAAGTCAATTCCATCACAAATCATAACAGAAATGTTACAAAAGGTAGTATATGCAGAAGAATGCATCAAACACAACTTGTTTTATGTTGGTTGTACAAAACAATTAAACAAAAGATTCAATGGGTACAGGTATGACATCAGGCACAATAGCAGTAGTTTGATGGAACTTGTTGAACATTTTACATCAAACAGCTGCAATTTTGAAAAAGACTTAAAAGCACATATTCTCAGAAAATATTTTGACTCTACTACACTTTCAGTCCTCAAAATGCATGAGAACAAATATATTTGTGAATTGTTAAAGTTACACCCTGGAGGAATGAATAAAAAGAATAAGTAAGTTTTATCACATTTACACAAAAATGTCTGACTAAATATTCTCTTTCCTGTTTTTTTCTTTTTCCTTGTTACCAATTTAGGCAAAAGTGAAAACTGATGACGTCATTTTATCGAAAAAGGAATGCAGGACTTTCTCCTTCATATTTTGAATTTTTGCTTCTGCAGACTTTGCTTTCATCCCTTTGCATACTGGGGTCAATCTAATTGACTGGCCCCATCTCCCAAAATTTCAGGCCTTCTGCCTATAGCAGAAAGGATTATTATTATTATTATTATTATTATTATTATTATTTATAGTAGTAGTAAGAGTGGTTTAGCCCAAGTTAGCCTTGACAAAAGGGACCTATGACCAAAGCGATTCCAACCATGACCATCTTGTTTTTATCATTTCCAGCCACAGGACAACATTATTCAATGTGTCCTTCCTTACTTTTCTTTTTCCAAGGCAACATTGTTCGATTAGCAGGAGATTTGTCTACTATTTCTAGCAAGCTGAATGACCCTGAACAGTCTGCCTCAGTATTAGTAGTTTGCCTCATAATAGTAGTAGTAGTAGTAGTAGTAGTAGTAGTAGTAGTAGTATTATTATGAAACCCTGGCTTTTTGGTATTCAAAAATGACATATTCCAAGCAATAGTTTTACAATTATTTTACAGAGAATAGCTTCCTTTAGCTGTAGGTTAGCAAAGATGGCTAAAATATGTTTTTGTTGCTTTATTTCTTTTATTTTTAAGTACTAATGATAGAACTTGTGAGTGAGAATTGTTAACTGTCTCATCAAATGATTGATACACATGCACACGCACACACACAGGCACACACACACACATGTAGGCATACATGGAAATAGAGATGCAACAGAAGCAATTTCATAATAATATATTAATATAAATTTTAGGATGTAAATGAAAATTTAGAAACAAAAAAAAACAGGAATAAAAATTGAAATGAAAAGTTAAAATGAATGAAGAATGTTCTTTTGACATATGTTAAGGAAATGGTACTTCACAATCACTACCATAGCTACTGTACCAACAGCAATGATCATGAATCTATTTTCATATTTAAATTTTGTTTTTTCTTTCATCTTATTTTCATCCCAAATTAACTTCCATTGTTGCAATTTTTATTTTCTTGCTTTTTCTATATATTAGGTTATATATATATATATTTTTTTTTTACTTTTTCACAGTATATTCATTTTTATTTTATTTTATTTCATTTTATTGTATTTTATTTTTTTCCCACTCTCCTGCCATTTTAGAATAATCCTGGCTTTTGAGACGGAAGCTTTTTCTCAGAGATTTATTGTCTGAAAATCTTGCCAAAACTGATCTGTCTGAAGACTGGACAAGTGTTGCCTGTCTGAGAGCATGTAGATGTGTGTTTTTGTATGTTTTTGGTTTTATGTGTATATATATCTATCTATTTTTGTGTGTATGGGAACATGTGCCAGCTTTGCATGTGTACATACATGTGTATATGTGTGTTGTGGTTTAGCTGAAAGTTTATATATACTTCCCAAGATATGTTAAGAAGAGAAAATGATCTGAATTAGCAAAAACTGTATAGTAATGTCTATGAGCTTTGAATAAATTATTTGTATGGTACTAGAGAGAAGAGATGTTTGATGGTTTGGCAGAGTATCTTAATATGGAAGAAGAAAACTTATTCCCTCTCAGTTGAAGAGACTTGCCTGAAATGTCAGAACCCATTCTTCTACCAGTGGCATCGGAACTTATCCAAACATTTAATTGGGAGAAACCATAAAGTACAGGCATGGCTACAAGTTTCAGATGTTCACTTCACAACCATGTGGGTTTTTAGTTCAGTAAAAGTCTCCACAATAGCCCTGGACAGATCAGTACACGGCAAGTGAATTTGGTGGGCAGAAACTGTGCAAAGCCTGTCACAGATTGATATGCATGCATATCTATGTATGTGTGGGTACTGTAAAATGCCTGTCACGGATTTATATGTTTGCATGTAGTGGGGGGGGGGGTTAAAAAGATCTTGGCTTTAAGGGTATGGCAATACCCTTCTGAGTTCTATTACAAGGCTTAGAAAAACTGAAGGACTGCTGCAACAAGTGTGTGAATCTGAGAGAGGAGTATGTTGAACAAAATCATAATTAACAGATCCTCCAATATTTTCTTTTACCAAAGGCCAAGAACTTTTCAGCATCCCTTGTATGTATGCATGTATGTAGATATGTATGTCTCTTCTATTTTTTAATTACTATAAATCTTCTGCTGAGGAGGGAGCTGGTTTCCAACAAAGATGTATGTATGTATGTATTTATGTATGTATGTATGTATGTATGTATGCATGCATGTATGTATGCACATGTGTGAGTTTGTCTCTGCATAAATGGCTATATTCTGTACTTAGCATAAAAAGTCAGAGCTATCACCAGTAAAAGAAATGATCCTATATTTGACTGATGCTTCATTTATGAACCTCAGAAAGATTAAAAGTAAAGTCGACATCAGTAAGATTTGAACTCAGAATGCAAAAACCATAGAGAATTTGTCCGATACTCTAACATAACAATTCTACCAATGAAAAGAAAGTAACAACCTTATTCTTTATTCTTCTTTCAGTTGTGACCATGCTGGAGCAGCCCTTTGAAAAGTTGAATCAATTCAACCTCAGCACTTGTAAATAAGTTTGGTACTTGTTTATTGATCTCTATTTTAGTGTCAAGCCACCAAGTTATAAGGACATATACAGATGTGTACCAGTTGTGAAGTGATGAGAGATATACCTGAACACACACACATAAATACTTACATATACACACAGTTAAACATGCCCTTAGTCAGCAATGTATGGTTGCTGAAAGATGAAAGAACTCCACACATAATATCATGGAATATCCTAGAAAATCCAAGTCCCTACATCACTGAGACCAAGCATTGTAAGCTGTGCATAGCCGAATGGATGAGGATACTAAAGGACTCCCTGAACCCGGGGAACATCCTTAACTCCAGGACGGAAGTTTTTTGACCCTGTTTGCACTTCAGGAAATTACTGTTGACATCCTGGGACCCACAAGCCAACAGGGTCAATTACGGATTGTGGTCAAAGGGAAACAATCCTTTGTTGTTGACAAATAGTAACAAAGTCTTTTAATTTAATTTGTTCAACATATGCTACTGTTGCGTGGATGTCTCCCAATGTGGCTTTCATAAACCTGCTTTAAAAGCTTAAACACATGAACAAACTGGATACGAATGAAAACCACATTGCAAGTTATCCATGCAGCCAAAACATATGCCAGACAGATTTAAATTACATATGCTATATAATTAACCACGTGGCGGTGTGGTAAGTAGTTTGCTTACCAACCACATGGTTCCGGGTTCAGTCCCACTGCGTGACACCTTGGGCAAGTGTCTTCTACTATAGCCTCAGGTCAACCAAAGCCTTGTGAGTGGATTTGGTAGACGGAAACTGAAAGAAGCCCGTCGTATATATATATATATATATATACATACGTGTGTGTGTGTGTGTGTGTGTGTGTGTGTGTGTGTGTGTGTGTGTGTGTGTATGTGTATGTATGTGTGTGTATATGTATGTGTGTGTGTATGTTTGTGTGTCTTTGTTTGTCTCCCCAACATCGTAACTTAGCGGTTCGGCAAAAGTGACCGATAGAATAAGTACTAGGCTTCCAAAGAATAAGTCCTGGGGTCGATTTGCTCGACTAAAGGTGGTGCTCCAGCATGGCCACAGTCAAACGACTGAAAAAGTAAAAGAGTAAAAGAGTAAAGAGTAAAGAGCAATAATAAAAAATGTGTAGTTGTATAATTCTCCTTATTCATTAAATAGTGTTGCATATACACTCCATAAACTATTCATTATCCAAAGAAGCAAACTCAGGATTTATCCATCAGATGAAATACATTGGGATGGTTCTATCTCAAATAGTCCTAGGTTGTTCCTTGCCATTCAATGCAGTCAGCCATAACTTGGATTATAATAAAGTGCTTGAATGTTACCAGCCAGGAAATAGTATCCCTATCTACTCACTGTATATATATATACATTTCAAAAGAACCAACAGAAAACAAACACTTGAGATTCCTGATACTTCATTATGATCGTTTCAGTAGCTGATAATCAATAATTAATAATTGTTACATATTAAATTGATCATCAACTGTATTTTCAGATGACATACTGAAATATTTCAACGTAGCATCTGAAGATATGATCGATGATTAATTTAACATGTAATAATGATCAATTATGGATAATCAACTACTGAAATGATTATAATGATATATCTGAAATCTCAACTATTCATTTTGTTGTTCTTTTAAACTATTTATGATGCTCAATTGATAGCATCATTCCACTGCAAGAGTTTAGCAAAAAGATTATTTCAGCCTCAACTTTCTCTGGTAATTTGTAGCACATTAGCACTATACATCTGCTTATCTCTATCTCTCTCTCTCTCTCTCTCTCTCTCTCTCTCTCTCTCTCTCTCTCTATCTATCTATCTATCTGTCTGTCTGTCTGTCTGTATGTCTGTCTATCTATCTATCTATCTATCTATCTATCTATCTATCTATCATCATCATTATTTAATGTCCATTTTTCCATGCTTTCCCTGGACAGACAGAATTTATTGAAGCAGATTTTTTACAGCTGGATACCCTCCTGTCACCAACATTCAACTGTTTCCAGCAAGTTAATATTTCTCTACATATATATAGTGAATTCAAATACTGTAATCTGAACATTAAAGATAGCAAATAAGACACCAAAAGGATGTATATATGGAATACATTAGCTTGACACTCAGCAAAGGTGGGAAAAGAGTGGGTTTTTTACATTTAGAGCATACATTTCGAGCATAGCTCTTTAGAAAAGGAACAGGAAGGGAAAATTCATTATTTTTATTGAGCTGGTCTCTTGCTACAGTGAGTCTCATCTGTAGGCTAGTTGTGACAACTTGCTTGATGTGTGCCTGCAGGTAAATTCAGACTCGACCCAAATAAAATAAAATAAAATAAAATATTCTCTTTCTCTTTTTTTCCCCAGAGTTAATGATTAAACAGGTGTGTGTGTGTGTATATATATATATATATATATATATATATATATATATATATATATATATATATAAAAACTTACTTGGAAATGGATGTGTGGCATTCAATCAAATAATAATATAAATAGTATATGCATATATAATAATAATATGTATATATATTTATATATATATATAATAATTAACAAAACGAGATAAAATATCCAAGGCTGTGAATAGTTTTCAGAACATTTATAAAGAGATGGTCTTACAGCTGTTTCTGGGATATTCTATATATCCCTTCATCAGAGACGGTGTGAGAAAGTGTTTAAGTAATAGTTATTGTAGAGAAGATATGAAATAAAGCGGGAAGTGAAGGGATGAAAATAGAATTGAGATACATAAGGATATTGTATTCGCAGTTCTATTATTTAAGTAGAATGGTGTATATGAAAGTTTCCTGTACCTTGTGTGTGAGCTCCAATGGTGTTTATATTCAATTGAGGGGTTTTTTTTTTGGAGTGACTTAGAAATTGGGAATGTGTTTGTAAGGTCAAATCAAAAACAGGAAGAGAAAAAAAAGAAAACAGAAAAAGGGGGCCTTCGCTGTTTTTTAGCGCTCTCTGTCTCTCTCTCTGTCTCTCTCTCTCTCTCTACTCCTCTTTCTCCTTCACTCCCTCTCTATTGTTGCTCATATGTGATGAAAACAAAAGAGGTCAATACACAAACAACAAGAGAAACAAAGGACAAGTAACGTAAAAAATGACCAGATGTGTCCTGTATCTCTACTATCTTTTCTCTTGTCAAAGAAAGCATTTCTCCAGTGTTCGCTATTTTACCCTCGTTTTGGTCTAACAACCCCCCATGTTTGTTTTCTTTTAGTTTCCTTGTATGTCTCCCCTGTCCTATTTTTATTCCCAACTTTGACCTTCCATAAATCACAAATTTTATTTTGGTACTTGTAGAAGCAACTGTCTTCAAAGACTCATATCGTCGTTCAATGCTCGAAATGAGTTGTAGATAGACAGCCGACAACTGATGAAAGGTCGTTCTTTATGTTACTTGTCCTATTTTCTATTTGTTACTCTCGTTGATTGTGTATTGAACTCTTTTGTTTTCATATTCCATGTTGTTTACTGTCAGTGACATCCCATACCCATATATACATATATATATATATATATATATATATATATATATATATATATATATATATATATATATGCATATATATCTATATCTATCTATCTATCTATCTATATATATATGTGTGTGTGTGTGTGTGTGTGTGTGTGTGTGTGTGTGTGTGTGTGTGTGTGTGTGTGTGTGTGTGTGTGTGTGTGTGTGTGTGTATGAATAGCTATCTATCTATATAAACATGTGTATGTAGGTATTAATAAATGGATAACAAATGAATGCGAGTTACATTATCACCATCATTAGCTTGCAACTGTTTCAGCTATAAGGAACTGTCTCCCTTGTATTGAGTGGCAGTGCAACAAATAGCTTCATCAGAACATTAACATAAAGCACATGTGCATGTGTCTGTATGTGTGTATATATGATGAGTTTGTACATAGTTTCCATCTACCAAATTTACTCACAAGGCATTGGCTAGTGCAGGGGCTGGTTTATAATAGAAGTGACTTGCCCAAGGAGCCATGCAATTAGACTGAACTTTATAATACATGACTAGAAAGTGAGCCTCTTAATCATGCAGCCATGTCTGTACCACCTATAAAAATACATTTTCTGTGGCCATCCATGCATACAGGCATGTCTTTTATGGCCATTCTTTCACTCCTCACCCAGCCGAGAGGTCCTTATCTTACAGGTACTGGTACCATGGTACCATGTAAAATGCACTCATGCGAGTACCATGTGAAGTGCTAGTACAGTTGTGCTGGTGCTGTGTAAAATGCACTTGTGCCACCGCAATGTGAAATGCACTTGTGTCAGTGCTATGCAAGATGCACTCATGCCAGTACCATATTAAATGCAACTGGGTCAGTGCCATTCAAATGAACTTGTGCCACTTCCACATGAAATACACTTGTGTTAGTGCCCATGTAAGATGCACTTGTGCCAGTACTATGTAAAATGCAATGGTGCCAGTACCATGTAAAATTCAATTGTGCCACTGCAATGTGAAATACAATTATTCCGGTGCCATTGCAAGATGCACTCATGCCAGCACCACATAAAATGCACTCATGCTGGTAGAATGTAGAAAGCACCCAGCACACTCTGTAAAGTGGTTGACAGCTCTTGGCCAGGCCAGCTCAGATCAAACTGTCCAACCCATGCCAGCGTGGGAAATGGACGTTAAACAATGATGATGATGATGATGATGATGAAATCTAAAATAAACAGTAAAATCTAAATGAACAAGTAAAGTAAATTAATAAGAAGTGACATAAATATGTAAATTAACTCCAAAAAAACTCTTGTACAGAAAACAATTATATTTTCAGCGCCAAACAACCAAAACCATTTTCTCTTTGTTTCTTTTGCTTTGTTGCTCTTTCCTCTTTCTCTTTGAAATTATAGTTCAAAGAAGTCTTGGAATAGGAGACATTTTTTTGTGTTAGTTTGTCAATAACAGACTGTTCTCCTTGGTTTGTCTATTACACCATTATTTATGAAGAACATATGCAGGTTATTCTTTATTACTAGTTTTAAATCAATGAGGGTGGCTTCTATGTAGTCACACCATGTACTAGAAATAGTAGCTAAATCACCCCTTCTTTCTCAAAACATACTCTACCATTTTAAATAAAGAAGGATACATTGGACAGCGCATTCACTGATATGAAAATAAATGTGATAGTCATGGTTGGAATGGCTTTGATCATACATGTGGTCAATCAAGATTGAACAGGAGGTAAACATTAACAACAACAACAATAATAATATGTTAACCTTTGCATGTTTCTAAAACTGCATGAGTTATTTCTAGTGTAGGCAAGACAACACGATTGGAGAAAATTAAATAAAGATGTAAAATGATAGAGATATAATTTCTTTAAAAAATTATTATCACAATCATAAAAGAATAATTATCATCAGTGCAGCGTCACCAGGCGTCACCATCACCGTCACTGTTGTTATTGTCAACATCATTGCCATCATTGTAAGTTTTACAATTGAAGCCAATAAGAATAGTTGACTGAACATAGAATTTAGTATTTGAATGTGAACTGCATATGTTAGTTCATGTAATTATGATGAAACATTTAGAGATAATTCAGTTATGTGATAATGGTGGTGGTAAAAGTGGTAGTGGTGGTGATGGTGATGATGAGAGAGAAACATTGGAAAGTTGGAAGTGTTGGGGAGAGATGAAAGTGAATTTACAAAGTGTCTATTACAAAAATTGCTAAGAATTTGTGAAGTTTTCTGAAACCAATCTAAAGTAAAGCTTTTGATATGTATTTGTAAGATGGTGAATAGCGAAGAAAGGAAAGGGGGAAGAATACTGATGCTATCTCTCTAAGTTTTCTTTAGGTAGATAATCAGTCTAGATTATTATCACCATCATCATCTTCTTCACCACCACCACCACCACCACCACCACCACCACTATCACCATCATCGTCTCAACTGTTGTCTTTTATTTGTTTCAGTCATTGGACTGCAGCCATGCTGGGCAGCATCTTGAATGGCTTCAGTCAAACAAATCAGATGCAGGTATACCTGTGTGGTAAGAAGTTTACTTCCCAACCACATGGTCCTGGGTTCAGTCCCATTGTGAGGCACCTTCGGTGTCTTTCGTCATAGCCCTAAGCTGACCAAAGCCTTGTGAATGAATCTGATACATAAAAATTAAAAGAACCCTATCATGTATGTATATGTGTGTGCACGCACGCCTGTGTATGTGTGTACATACATATATCTGTATGTGTCCGACAAAAGGTGTTGGTTTTTATATTTCTCCACAACTTAGTGGTTCAGTAAAAGAGATCAACTGAATTGGTATGAATCTTGAAAAAATAAGTACTGAAGGTCAATTTATCATCATCGTCATTTCATTTAATGTCTTCTACTTTTCTCTGTTTGGATTGTCAGATGAAATTTGTTGAGGCAGATTTTCTACAGCTAGATGCCCTTCCTGTCACCAACCCTCACCTATTTCCAAGTAAGGTAATATTCCCCATGATCAGATATGTTTTCACAAGAGGGGACACAACTTGCATGACAATAATACTCACAACTATCATGTGACATTAAGGCAAGGAGAGAGTAACACACACACACACACACACACACACACACACACACACACACACACAGCAGACTGCTACACAGGTTCTGCCAAACAAATCCACTCACTCAGGCATTTGTTGGCTCAGGGTTATAGCAGAAGATACTTGATTATAATGTCAATCAGTAGGCTTGAACTCAAAACTACATACTTCCAAAATGAGTTTCTTAAACACAGATACATGTTTACATCTGTTTTTCCATACTGGCATGGGTTAGATAAGTCTGTTTGACAAGAGCATTCCACCTGTTCCCACAGTTCAGTCATTCATCCTCAGATAACACATTGGCAGCAGACAAAACTGACAATCTTTGCTGTTGTGTAGGTTATGATTTCTTTTATTTTTCATGATTTTTAAAGCTGGATGCTCTTCCTAATCATCTTGAACTGGATATATTTTATAGTGCTACCAGTGCTACAGATGATGTTTGAAGCAGGATTAATGCTTTTGTTACAATATTTATGTTGAAATACTTTCTCCTCATTTCAATTCATTTATGAAAATAATGAAGACTTCATTAGAGTAACTTTATCCATAACAACAACCGTCGTTAACCTTTGCCATGTTTCTAAAACTGCATGAATCATTTCTAACGTAGGCAAAGCAACAAAATTAGGGAAAATTAAATAAAGGTGTAAAATGAGAGAGGTGTAATTTCTTTCAAAAATTATTATCATTATCATAAAAGACCAATTATCATCAGCATCATTGAGTACCACAATTGTCATTGTCTAAATCAATACCACCATCGTTAAGTTTTACAATTGAAGCCAAAAAGAATAGTTGACTGAACTTTATCATGATTAACTCATTGTCCAAAGCATTTGCATAAGTTGGTCCTAAAAGTCCATGCTTATTTTCAAACTTTTAGTTAGCCCTTGTTTCATACGTACTGAGTAATAATAAAGCATTTGTTTTTCAAGTCCCAAGTTATTCTGGTCAGGTCAAGTCAGATATGGGAGTATGCACCATTGTAGTATGTTGCCACATCCATCATTTGATGGTATTTGCATTATTTGGCATCACTGATTTGAAACTAACTCATTTGACATCAGGCATTTTAATGTTTTTGCTCTTCTCTCGCTCTCTCATCCAAGCTGAATGTTCAGTCAGCCATGACAAATCATCTGTCATAAAAGTCATTCCAAATTATTCCATTCTAAAGAATCTAATAATTCAGGTTGTTTCCCTTTGTCAGAGAGTGTAGAGCAGTGGTTCCCAAAGTGGGTGGTACTACTTCTCTGGAGGCAATGGGAAGATCTAGTAGGGGCATTGAAAAAGTAGGGCGATAATGGGGTGACCAAAGCAGAGCGATAGATGAAAAAGCAAACAAAATAATGGGTTAATTAGGTTAAGTTTAATTTGTGAAATACAATTGGTTTTGATTTGCTGCAGAGACTGAAGAAGAAGAAGAAGAAGAAGAAGAAGAAGAAGAAGAAGAAGAAGAAGAAGAAGAAGAAGAAGAAGAAGAAGAAGAAGAAGAAGAAGAAGAAGAAGAAGAAGAAGAAGAAGAAGAAGAAGAAGAAGAAGAAGAAGAAGAAGAAGAAGAAGAAGAAGAAGAAGAAGAAGAAGAAGAAGAAGAAGAAGAAGAAGAAGAAGAAGAAGAAGAAGAAGAAGAAGAAGAAGAAGAAGAAGAAGAAGAAGAAGAAGAAGAAGAAGAAGAATTCTTTCTACTATAAGTGCAAGGACTGAAATTTTGCTAGGGAGGGTGTCAGTTGATTGTATCAGCACCCAGTGCTAAACTGGTACTTATTTTACAAACTCTAAATGCATGAAAGGTAAATTTGACCTCGACATAATTTGAACTCAGAACATAAAGCCAGAAGAAATGCTGCTTAGTATTTTGTTTGGTGTGCTAATGATTCTGCTCGCTCACTGCCTTAATAATAATAACAACAATAATAATAATTACGATAATTATACAATAGTTTCACTTTTCTTTAAATATATATTATAGATACAAGGTCTGATCAATAAGTATCCGGACTGTTGCCATAGTAATGAACTATAGTATGCAGAGTGAAGCTGCTTGGCACAAATTGACCTTAAACTCTGTTGTATATGTACACTAAGTTTTAACATTCTAGCTCACTTCTGTTGTTTACAGCAGTGCTTGGAAGGAAGGTGTGTAGCATATGATCATCACATTGAGCATGACAGAGAAAGTTGAGCAGAGAATCTGCATCAACTTTTGCTAAAAGCTTGGCGATACCTGCTTGAACACCTATGCAAAATGTTCAAAACGTTTTCATCGTTCTTGACACAATCAAGGAGATCTTGTGAAACTGAAACCCAAGTGTCTTTTTGGTCAACTGAAAGCAGTTTTGACACAAACTTGACAGACACGTGTCTCATATCCAAATCTTCAGTGATAATGGACTGATCTGAACTGTAACTAACCAGCACATCTGATAACTCACTGATGGTGATTCGACGATTTCCCCACACAGTTGCATGCATATCTGCGATGTTTTTCTCAGTTCTGCTGGTTGCAGGTCTGCTGGAATGTGCGCCAATATTGACATTTTTTCCACCATCTTGGAAACATTTGAACCACTCGTACACTTGCGTGCATCTCATACACTCTTCTCCATACACTTTGTGTAAGCCTCTGAGCAGGTATCGCCATGACAACTTTCTCTGTCATGGTCAATGCGACGGTTACATGCTACTACTCTTTTTTTTTTTTTTTGCATACTGAAAATTTCCCTGAGAAAGTAAAAAATTCCAAATAGTCACACATTTGTCTTTCAGCAAATAAATCAAATAAATATATTCTATAACATATATTGAGTAGTATTTCACCTTTCTTATAACCAATATGTATATACTCACACAGTCACACACACATATATGCATTTATTCTCAATGTTTGTATTTGTGTATGTGTGTGTGTATGCATCGATATTTGAGAACAATACATAGAAAAACAATTTAGGCATTAGAAGATGACTGCCAAATATATTTTCCTGCAGGTTACATGAACATCTACAGAGCTGGCAGTTTTAGGACTTCTCAGTCTATCGACAAGCTTACACGTAGACCATAACATGACTTACTGGAGATAATGTACTATAACTACTACTACTACTTACAATGTGTTGTATACCAACACATACATATCTAACAGATTTTAATGAATTTTATTAGGTATGTAATACAGAAGAAATATATGTATATGTGTAGTTTAAGTAAGAAAGAAGTATGTATAGTTCTGTTGTAATGATCTGAGATTAAAAAAGAACAACTTGGATTACATTGTGCCTCATTCAGTTACATTTCAGCCAGAGCCATGAAGATTACCTGAGTCAAACTGCAAGTATATATATATATATATATATATATATATATATATATACTTGCAGTTTGACTCAGGTAATATATATATATATAATATATATATATACATATAGATATTCATATACATATATATGTATATATATACATATATATATATATACATATATATATATATATATATATATATATATATATATATATATATATATAAATATATATATATATATATATATATATATATATATATATATATATATATATATATATATATATATACACACACACACACACATGTATATACATATACAATAATCCCTTGAGATCTCAGATATTTTTTTCTGAATCTCCTTGATTCTTTTAATGTGCTTGCTTCCTGGTAATAAATCAATATTAATCAATATCTAATTTTTTACCCTAATGTTTTAATTTTATATATACATATATATATATATGTATTACCATTTTTTGTTACCTATTTCAGTCATTAGACTGGAGCTATGCTGAGGCACCACCCTGAAGAATTTTAATTGAATGAATCAGCCCCAGAGATTATCTTTTTTTAAGCCTCATACCTAGTCTATTGGATCTCTTTTGTTGAACTGCTAAGTTATGGGAACGTAAACACATCAACACTGGTTGTTAAGCGGTGGTGGGGAGCAAAGACAGAAGCAAACACACACACATACATACATATACAATGGGTGTCTTTAAGTTTCCATCTACCAAATCCACTCACAAGGCATTGGTTGGCCTGAGGCTATAGTAGGAGACACTTGTCCAAGGTACCATGCAGTAGGACTGAACCTGGAAACATGTGATTGGGAAGCAAACTTCTTATCACACAATCATGCCTACACTCGCACACTGGTTTGTATGTGTGTGTGTGTGCGTGCATGCGAATTTAGTCCTCTGGCTACAGTTCATAAATGAACAAAACATTGTTGAATGGTGCAAGATGTCCAGATTTGACAGGCAAGAGTGGCAATGAGGTAAGTCTCAGTAAAGAAGAAAAATATTTTGTATCATAATGATTATGTTAGTGTAAACATATTTAACACAGGTTGCATTAAAAAGCCAACAAGGTGTAATACTGTGGGAACGGAAGGAAAAAAACAATTAACTCAAAATTATTGACTGATATTATTGTTAATTAAATTATATGTATAGGGAAATAATTCTGGACATGTTTTGGTGTCATTTAGCCTCCTCAACAAAAGGAATACCTTACCATATATACTAGAGTAAAGTAGAAATATTCATGGAGCATATTGCATCGTATAACAAAATTTTAATTTTTTTTTTTTTTTGTCTTTGATCAGTAAGTGGTATTTCCTATTTGCTTCCCTAGAAATCGAAGAACATGATTACTATTCCCTTCAAACTTTGCTTTTTTAACCTGGGCATCAATGTTTTGGAACTGACCACTTTTCCATTACATTTCAGATAGATTCAGCATTGAGTTGCTGAAGCAGAAATATCGTTATAGCAAATATTCTGCTCAATACGACAGATTTGCTTGTCAGTTGCTTGACTGTAACCACTTGAGCATGTCCCTTAGTAGCTGGCAATATGTGTATCTCTAATCATGAGCAAGTGTAGTAGTGGAGCATCATAGCCTTTTGTTGAGAGGGATCCTTTTGGGTTTGAATAAATGTAACAAAAGCAAAGTTTAAAGGAAATATTAGCAATTTTTCATACTTTCAAGGTGTAAGCAAATTAGAAATAACAATTGCTCCCAAAGGACAAAAATCGTATTTCCCAGTGTTAGTCTTAGATGCCAATTACAGTAAAAGAATCATATTTTATCTCTTTATTTGTAGAGGAAAGACATAATTTCATTGTGGAGCAAAACAGTGACTTGTGTACCTAAAAAGCCAGAGTTGCTGGTTTCACACCTTAAATTGTTGCTTACAAATATGTAGGTTTAATCTTGATGATAAAATATTAGCTGTTATTAGTGACAGAAGCAGTATTAAT
Source organism: Octopus bimaculoides (assembly GCF_046866305.1). Lineage (NCBI taxonomy): Eukaryota > Metazoa > Mollusca > Cephalopoda > Octopoda > Octopodidae > Octopus > Octopus bimaculoides. Next base: position 80,812,903 of record NC_142931.1, on the reverse strand, counting down.
ACCATAAGGCAATTTAATCTTTATTAACTACTGGCCATTGATTAAATAAATTTTTGTTGCACTGACAAGATCATGGAAGCAGGTGAAACAACTCTAGTGTTAAGCTGCCCAGCTATCTCTGCAGCTCTCCTGCTTGGAACTGACTTTGGGATGTTTTGTCAGAGTGCCAATCGCTGCAGTATTTACCTTGAGAGGAACTCTCATAAGGACACGGTTCCAGCTCCCTTAGCAGCCAATTATTGTCTGCCAATGATATAAATATGTGTTTCTTGATACACCATATGTCCTCTCAAGGTGAATATAATAGCATTTGGCATTGTACAAAAACATCCACATTAAGTTGGATATAAGGATTGCCTTTTATAAGCTGTTAATTAATAATATATTTATAAACTGCCGGTAGTGATTCCTTCTAGGCACAAGTAAAGCAGTGTAGTTAAAAAGTTTGTTTTGCAACCGAATGGCTTTGGGTAAGTGTCTTCTACTATAGCCACTGGTTGACCAATGCTTGGTAGAGAGAACCCATCATATACGCGTGCGTATGTGTGTGTGTGTGTGTGTGTGTGTGTGTGTGTGTGTGTGTGTGTGTGCGAGTGCATGTTTCCCTGCTAGTTCGCAACCAGTTTTGGTTTATTTACAGGCTGATGACATAGCAGTTCAACACAAGAAGTGATTAAAAAGTACCAGAGATTTAAAACGAGGACTGAGGTCAACTTGTTCAACTAGCCTGACAAGGTGGTGCTCCAGCATGGCAGCAGTCCAATGAATGAAAGTAAAAGAACAAAAGTGTAAATCTCAAAGAACCAAGGAGAGTTATATCTTTGTGTTAGGCGTAAGTAGAAGAAAATACAACTCAATTTGTTTAAGTTACTGGTGTAGTTCTTTTTCATATTGTTTTTGGCTGGAAGAAGAGATTGTTCCTATGCTCCTTGCATTCACAGCAAGATCAGTGAGATCAATTTGTTAACATTCTCTTTGACCAGATCAATTTCTTAGCATTTTCTTTGAACAGCTGCAGGAAAGAAAAACAAAAAGGCATATGCAGGGATGGAAATTCAGAAGATGAAAGCTCTGGGGAGAGAAAAAAAAAATGTGTGCGATAGTTAGTGCATGGTATGAGAAGGGTGAAGTAGATAGAATGTGGGGGAATGATTGGAAGAAAGGAGAGTGAGATGGCAATGCCTGAATGGAGGTGACATGAGACTAGCTAACTCTGAGGAGTTAGAGGCTGTAGTAACAGCAGTAGAAAAGGCACAGAGAGAGGGGGGAGAGAGAGAGGTAGGGAAGAGGATGGAGAGACAGAGAATGAGAGTATCTGTGGGTTAATCAATCAGGGTTGTCTTTCTTTGAATGGAGCCCAGGATATCTGTGTGTATGTAGTAAGATTATATACAAAAATCTAGAAAGAAAAGAAGAAAGAGAAAGAACGAGAAAGAGAAAAAGAAAGAAAGAAAGAAAGGAAAGACACTCTGGAAATATTAACTTTAATATAACTTTCAAAACACTTTCAAATGTAATTATAGTATATTACTTGTTGCTCATACTGCTAAAGTTATTAACTTTGCCATTTCCGTTATATTCCAAATTCATCCAATTATCTCCCACAGACTTTACGGTGTTAATTTAACCATTGTCTCCTGACACATGATCTGTACTGCCTTAGTAACTCCCTGACAAGCAAGCATAAATGCTGCTTAAATCCAATAAGAAACTGATGCCACCAGTACATAGTTAACATGAAAGACGGGCGAGATTGGATTGGAGTGAAATATTCACACTTTAAAGTGAGAAATAGTCTAACCTAACTAAATTACTAATTGACAATCACTGGAAACAGGTTCTCATGTTGATCAGTTGGTCAGTTGTTTGTGGCTCCTTGACAATTCTTTGATAGCCTCTCAACATTGTTAACTTTGGAGACTGGCAGTATAAAGTAAGAAGGCCAAAGATTAACAATACTAGGTCACTTCATTATCATTTGTTTCAATACAGAAAATTGCACTTCGACAGACAAGCAACTCCTTTTCTGTATCATGAGTTACCAAGTGAATCACTGCATGGGCATTAAAACCTACTAGAAATAGCAGCTAAATTTCTCTTAAATCAAACCCTACAATTACCATCCCAAATTACAATTTCTTTTTTTACATTACACATGGAATAACACAGTACAAGGTATGCAAGACAAAAATACCTACGAAAAATAAAACAAAATGGTCATAGCTGAAATCTGTTCAATCAGAGTAACTTAGGATAAATCAACAGCCTCATTATACCATCTTAACTTGGTGGAACCCTCTTCTCTCCAGGTATACAAGATAAGACACCAGAGACTAAAGCAAAAAGAGGTGCATTAATGAGAGAATAATGTCCTCTATCATCTGAACAGTCTACAAGTGAATTGTGGTTGTTGCCAGTGCTGGTGACACATAAAAGGCACCCATGCCAGTGACATGTAAGAAAACATCCAGTACAATGTAAAGTGGTTGGCATTAGGAAGAGCATCCAGCTGTAGAAACCAAGCCAAAACAGACAACTGAATCCGGTGCAGATCTTCAGCTTACCAGTTCCAGTCAAACTGTCTAACCCATACTAGCATCGTAAATCGACGTTAAATGATAAAAAATGATGATGACTTTTTTGTTTACAAAATAAATTTTAAAAAAGGCAGTATATTTCAAGAGAAATATAGTAATAAAAATCTTAACGCTTTTGTTACTGTATTTCTTTGTTTCAGTTAGTTTTGTAAATAAGGAATGTATCAAAATAACTTTGTCATTATTAAGCTGGTATTTAGAACATTTTAATGGAAGGTTTTAATTAAGATCATTTTAAAACAGGTGGTTTGGAGCATAGAACCAAAGGAAATTTCAAGCAGATTGCTATGAAAAGGGTTAACTATATATATATTTCTGCCTCGCAAAACCTAAGAATTTGACCCCAAGAACAATTTGAACTTGAAACCATCAATACTGAAATCAATCCCAGTTTAGTGTTAAACAAGTCTGAAGCAATTTCCTCATCGTCTTTTCGTAGAAATGCTTCATTTGTTGAGTGTTACTGTATTGATTGCTTTGACTAACTAATTCCTTTGCATACTTGAGCAAGATTTTTAAATATGTATGTATTTTCAGAGACAGTTATCATCTCTAACAGCTCACTGTCCAATCTCTGTTGTGCTGAGACTACAAATTCTCTCCTCGCTATTAATCTTTGTGGAGGAAGAGTTAAGAGAAGACTCAATGTAAGCAATCAGTAAAATAATAATAAATAAAAAAAAGAAAGAAAATCTGCAAGATGAGAGAGCATAGAAATAAATATGTATAAAACAACTCAGAAGCTGCAGTGTTCATTGACAGCTTATGTAGCAGACAAGCTTATAATGTCTAAAACTTTTTGGCCTGCTTAGAATAGCACTTATTCTTCAATGATGATGATGATGATGATGAGGATGGTGGTGATGATAATGATGATGATGATGACGACGACGATGATGATGATGATGATGATGATGATGATGATAACAGCATAGAAACTAATTTTGTATGTGTGTGCTTGTGTTGATCATGGACTTCATGCAAGGTGACCAGATATTATTGTTATGGACAAGGAGAAAAGAGAGTGCATCATCATAGACATGGCTATGTCTGCGGACATGAATGTAGGATTTGGTTAGGGAAATACAAAGACCATAGAGGGTTTCTACAAAAGTACTCCCAGTTGTCTTAGGTACCCTAGGCACCATCACCAACAGACTTCACAGTTCCATTATAGAGATTGATGTAACTACAAGAGTTGTATTATTTCAGAAATCTGCTCAACTTGGAACAGCAAGGATTACGAGAAAGGTCCTCAGTATGTAAGGAAACTGGTTGTGACACAGTATCAAGGAGATACATCATGAATAATAATAATAATAATAATAATAATAATAATAATAATAATAATAATAATAATAATAATAATAATAATAAATGCCTTGATGCAGTACCAGACAGTGGTTTTCATGGCTTCTTATCTTAACTGATTGGAGTAGCTATCATGTATATTGTTTTGTCTTGGTATAAAAGATGGGCTACAGCAAATATTCTGCTCAATACCACAGATTCGCTTGTCAGTTGCTTGATCTTAACCAGTTGAGCATGTCCCTTAGTGCCTGACGATATGTGCATCTCTGATCATGAGCAGAAGTAGTGGGGGAGCATCATAGTGATGTGTTGAGAGGAATTCTTTAGGGTTTGGATAATTCACCTTTGGAAACATGGGTATTTTGTTCGACATCCTCAAACAACCTTTATTGAGGGACCTTTTGAGTGGGATGGGCTACTCGATCTGAAGAAAATTTTAACTGGGCCCCATCTGCAAGGTCATGCGCTGTTTATCTTGATATGAGACCACTATGTCGCACACATGTGGTTGTGATGCATGTGTCTGGTGTACCCTTATCAGACGGGTAGTCATGATGGGTATACTGGGCTTCATATATTTTACCTCAGTGTGACTTGGATGGCATGCCCTGCTCTCTCACCCAATAATAATAATAATAATAATAATAATAATAATAATAATAAAAATAATAAAAATAATAATAATAATAATAATATAATAATAATAAACTACAGCTCCAAACAAAAGAGGGACTCGTAAAAACCAAAGCCAACCCCATTAGAAGAGGAATATTCCAGGGAGACACGCTCTCTCCACTCCTTTTCTGCTTGGTTCTGATACCTTTATCTAACATGTTAAACAGAACTGGATGCAGATACAAGTGTTATGGCAAAACAATCAGCCACCTCTTATATATGAATGACCTAAAACTGTATGGTACAAATGATAAACAACTGGAAACATTACTACGGACAGTACATGGATTTACCAAAGAAATAAATATGAAATTTGGCTTAGAAAAATGTGCCAAAGCAACCTTAAAAAGAGGAAAACTAGCTAAAAGTAGCAACATCACACTAGATAAAGCCAATGAAATAAGAGAATTAGACCAAAGCCAGACATATAAATATTTAGGAATCAATGAACTAGATACGATTCAATACACACAGATGAAAGAGAAAATAATAGCAGGAGGTGTGTTTTTGGAGCTCGGTAAGTTTATGACTAATTCACTTGTTTCAAAGGTTCTATACTGTATTTTGTTGTTTAAATCATTTTGCAAGCCAGCAGTCCTTCAGTGAGGGTGACATTTATTAACCAAAGCCCCATTTTGGGGGTGATACAAACCCTTTTGTCTTCAAAAATTTGCTTTGAAGAAAGTAAACATTGAAGATAGCAACGACATGCAGGGGTGAGGAAGGAAGGTGGTGTGGCACTTGGCACCAGGACTTCCCACCCTCTCCACCATGATTGGTAGCAGACAGGAGGAGGAGGAGGAGGAGGAAGGGGAAGAAGAAGAAGAAGAAGAAGAAGAAGAAGAAGAAAAGAAGAAGAAGAAGAAGAAGAAAAGAAGAAGAAGAAGAAGAAGAAGAAGAAGAAGAAGAAAAGAAGAAGAAGAAGAAGAAGAAGAAGAAGAAGAAGAAGAAGAAGAAGAAGAAGAAAAGAAGAAAAAGAAGAAGAAGAAGAAGAAGAGTCAAGAAAAAAGAAAGAAGAACAACAACAAAAAGAAGCCCTGAGGTGAATTATTTAAACCCCAAAGGATTCATCTTAACACATGGCTATGATGCTCCCCAACTACTTCTGATCATATCAACAGCTACTAAAGGACACGCTCAACTGGTTAAGGTCAAGTAACAGACATGCAAATCTGTGGCATTGAGCAGAATATTTGGTTTAGCCCATCTTTTACACCAAAACAAAACAATGTACATGATAACACTTCCAACCAGTTAAGATCAAAAGTCATGAGAGCCACAGCATCAGGGCTATTAGTATTATTATTATTATTATTATTATTATTATTATTATTATGTGTTTGAAATTTTTCCACTTTAAGTAATATTGTGCATTACCAAATGTAATTCCATAATGGACAGGCCAGCTGCTGACTCATGGTTTAGATAGTCCCCAAACCACTGTAAAAGGATTCCACATCATGCTTCTAATCTAGATCCAATAAAGAGGAGGTTAAGATATTTCTTATCACTCCATGAGGATTTTGTACCATTTGATAAATTTTCCTTAATAATCACAACCAACCCAATTAATAGAAAAATGTAAAATAAATTATTTTAGCAATTAAAATGTTATAATGATGTAGTGATCACGCTTCCCCTCACTTCACACTAAAGTAAACTCCCTCCCGTCCAGCACCGCTGAATTTTCCGCATATCTGATCATTAATTTCTAGATTAATTTAGCACTTTACAAAACTCATTAAAACTCTCTCTTTATATATACATCAGTATTATTGTTAATATTCTGCATAACTGTGTGGTAAGAAGTTTGCTTCCCAGCCACATGGTTCTGGGTTCAGTCACACTGCGTAGCATCCTGGGTAAGTGTTTTCTACTATAGCTTCAGGCCTACCAAAACCTGGTGAGTGGATTTGGTAGAAAGAAACTGAAAGAAGCCCATCATATGTATGTGCATATATCTACGTGTGTGTCTGTATGTGTGAATTTTCCCCCTACCCCTCACTGGTTTGGCAAAAGAGACTGATAGAATAAGTACCAGGCTTTTAAAAAATAAGTCCTAGGGTTGAATTTGTTCAACTAAAAAAGACCTTCAAGATGGTGTCCCAGTATGGCCACTGTCAAAAATAACTGAAACAAGTAAAAGGTAAAAAATAAGAGAGAGCTGAAATGAGAAAAGTAGAAAGAAAGAAAAATATAATTTTACTAAAGTACAAAATTTATTAACCTAATAAAATACAAGGACTGTAATTTCAGTAAAATAGACACTGGACTGTACTATGAGAGGCAATGATCCATTCAAGATATAGTAGAAACTTTCTTTTAACGATGATTAATTAATTAACACAAATTAGTACAAATTCTCTTAACTCTAATTAACACATTTTCTTTTTCCTTCTTGTTTTTTTGTGTTGATAACTTGAGAGTTCCAGCTATCTGAGTATTGGATACAAGAGAGATGCCTGTGTTATGGTTGTCTTTAAAGGACAAAGAATACAAAAGAAAACTGAAAATGTCCAGAAACCAAATGAACAAACGGGGTATTACTGAGGACATGTGAGTTAGGGGTGTCACGCATCATTGCTTCTCATTGTACAGTTCAGTGTTTCTTTTAAGGAAATTACAGTATTACTGGAATTACAGTATTAGGTTAATAAATCTTGTTTTTTACTAAAATTACATTTTTATTTCTTCTTATTTTTCTCATTTCAATTAGCTTTTATCTTTTACTTGTTTCTGTCGATTTTGACGGCAGCAATGCTGGAGCACCACCTTGAAGGGTTTTATAGTAAAAAAAATCGACCTAGAACTTACTTGTTTAAAGCCTGATACTTATTCTATCAGTATCTTTTGCTGAACTGCTAAGTTACAAGGACTTAAACTCACCAACACCAGTCATTGAGTGATGAGGTGGTGGGGGAGGCAAACACATACTCAAGACACACACACATAGATATATACATGTATATATGACAGGCTTCTTTCAGTTTTTGTCTATCAAATCCACTCACAAGACTTTGGTCAGCCCGAGGCTGTAGTAGAAGACACTTACCCAGGATGCCACACAGAACCAAGGATAGCCTTGAGTTATTTATTATGGCTAGACTCACTGACAGGAGTGCACATATTCATGAAAGCTTTAGTTTCTTTTAGCCATCACAGTTAAGGCCATATTAAGGCTGCACTCATGTATATTAGTGAGTTGTACTTGTTGGGTGAGTGACTTTGATTCAAGACAGTGTGATGTGACTGAAACAATTATGTCATAAAAGAGAGATATTTTAACCATCTAAGAACACTGTTCTGTTGTATTCACTTTTCATTTACATCTTTACAGTTGAGTCTATTATGAAGTGTCAGAGTGTTTTGTCACACACCTGTGACTTGGTTACCATTCACTAGTATTGTGTCTGTGACTTGATTGAATGAAAATACAATGAAATTTTTGACACTTTGTAAAAGACTGAACCAAAAAGAAGTAAACTAAAGTGAATATAGCAGACTACTTCATGTGTTCCTAAATGACTACAATGTCTTTTCCACAGTGTAGTTATTCATATATATATACATATATATATATATATATATATATATATATATATATATATATATATATATATATATATATATATATATATATATAGATAGATAGATAGATAGATAGATAGATAGATAGATAGACAGATAACTAGATAGATAGATATTATATGTATATGTATATATGTATATATATATATATATATATATATATATATAGGTGAGAGAATTGGTATGTGAAAGCACGTGGTTGAATGTATAAAAGATAAACAAGAGTGAAAAAACTACAGAAGGCTTGTGTTACATGGTTAAAGTATATATTTAAATTATGTCAGAAAAATGTTATAAAATTTTTTAGGTATATAAACATTGTATTTGGAGAAATAACCGGTTTCGTGTTGTCTTTTCAAATTTCTCTACCTCATGGTAACATGTCTTCGCTCCCGTGTGTAAATAAAAGAGTTCTAGATAGGGGGAGGTAATTAGGGATTTCTTCCGGTATAAGGGAGATAAACGAAATGTAGAATGTGGTAGACAGTCACTCTATAAATTCCTTCGATGAGTAATTCTGCATTCACTTCACTGGATGGTAATATTGTCTGGAGTGTAATCCTCACAAAGGCAAAATTATTTTCCAAAATAACAGATGCAAAAGTGAAAAAATGTGGTCGACCAAATTGCGCAACATGCCCAAACATTCTAGAAGGTTCAGAATTCCTCTTCAAAGAAGGACATAAATTCAAAGTTAAATCTGACTTTACTTGTGCCTCAGAAAACCTTATTTATGTAATAAGATGCTCGGGCTGCCACGAAAACTACATAGGGTCCACAGGATTAACGCTCAGACGTAGATGCACTCTGCATCAACAGCAGATTGCATGCCCAGAATACCGAATGATATCCTTTAGTGAGCATATTGAGAAATGCGCAAAACAAATGCTACCACAATTTATAATCTTTCCATTCTATAAATGTGCTATTAGTACACCAACACAAATTAGATTAAATAAGGAAACCTTCTTCATTCAAAAATATAAACCCAAACTTAACAATTGCTAACACTTTTAAATAAGGAAATTCACCTCACTGAGAAGAAAAAAATATAGAACAAAATCTAACATACTATTCTTTCTAAACCAAACCATGATAAATTAATCAAAATCTACCACATTCTACATTTCGTTTATCTCCCTTATACCGGAAGAAATCCCTAATTACCTCCCCCTATCTAGAACTCTTTTATTTACACACAGGAGCGAAGACATGTTACCATGAAGTAGAGAAATTTGAAAAGACAACACGAAATCGGTTATTTCTCCAAATACAATGTTTATATACCAAAAAAGTTTTAAAACATTTTTCTGACATAATTTAAATATATACTTTAACCATGTAACACAAGCCTTCTGTAGTTTTTTCACTCTTGTTTATCTTTTATATATATATATATATATATATATATATATATATATATATATATATATATATATTAACACACATACACACACACACACACACACACACACATATATATATATATATATAGGCGTAGGAGTGGCTGTGTGGTAAGTAGCTTGCTTACGAACCACATGGTTCTAGGTTCAGTCCCACTGCGTGGTACCTTGGGCAAGTGTCTTCTACTATAGCCTCGAGCCAACCAAAGCCTTGTGAGTGGATTTGGTAGACGGAAACTGAAAGAAGCCCACCATATATATGTATATATATGTGTGTGTGTGTATTTGTTTGTGTGTCTGTGTTTGTCCCCCCAACATTGCTTGACAACCGATGCTGGTGTGTTTACATCCCCTTAACTTAGCGGTTCGGCAAAAGTGACCGAAAGAATAAGTACTAGGCTTACAAAGTATAAGTCCTGGGGTTGATTTGCTCAACTAAAGGCGGTGCTCCAGCATGGCCACAGTCAAATGACTGAAACAAGTAAAAGACTAGAAAGAAAGAAAGAATATAATATATATATATATATATATATATATATATATATACACACACACACACACACACACACACACATTAGTATTTCATATTGACTGAGTTTAAGACTTCACCTGATAGCTACTCTTAGTGCTCAACCTCTTCCCCTCACTCTCCCATGCCATCAGTAAATATTCTATATTTATTCTTGAACTTAACATAAACATATATATTCACACACACACACATATATACATACATGCAAATATATGTGTGTGTGTGTCCCCTTCTTTTTTTACATTAAAACCAGTTTACACACACCACACACACATACATATACACACGCACACGTGCACGCAAAAGAAAAAGAAAAACTTGTTTCTGGAAGTAAGGTATCAAAATATATTATATTTAAGCTGAAATTTTAAATTTCATAATTCTGATTTTTCACATTTCTGATTGTCAAGGAAAATCTGAACAATGAATGGTGGAAGCCTTAAAAAGGAATATTCAGAAAACAAAAACAGAGAGAGCTTTTGATTGGATGCATGTGTAAAGATACCTTCAAATAGATGAAAATATTTGATTTGTTTATGTATAAAAGAAGAAAGATATAATTGTTTATGTATATTACATAAATAAAGAGATATATAAAAATAGAAGAACAATTCAGTTCTATTAACAGAAGATATTTTAGGCTAATCACAAAGCATCATTCACACTCATATGCTACAATATCGAAGAAGGAATGAAAGAAAGCATATGACAACAACAGAATCTCTTAGTGAAAAAATATTGTTTCTAAAACGCATTTGAAATTGAATTTTTTCGTCCATAAAAAACTATGTAAGATGATCAAAAGCAGCCTGCACTGCAGCTCATGTGAAATATTTATACAGGAAACAGAAAACAAAGATAAACCTGTCAGAAACTTCTTATATTGTATATTTCTTCTGAGTGTCTGCCTTATAAAAATTATGTAATAACTTTTTTCAGCGTATGTAAACGGGTACTCAGGATGTCATTATTTGAACTCAAGTCGTTCTCATACTGCTGTAATATTAAAATATTTTCTGTTAAGTAAAGGCGAGAACTTAGCTTCTTTCTACTTTGTCATGTATGTAAGGAGGTGTAAAAGCAAGGATAGACCGTCTTACATTAAAAGTTCCCGTCACTATTGTGTCTTAATCTTCAAATATATTTTGAATGTCAGGTATATGTATGTACATACATGTGTGTGAATATGTGTGTTTATGTGTACATATATATATATATATATATATATATATATATATATATATATATACATACACATATATGCATATATATGTATATATCTACAAACATCTATACATATATAATACAATGTGTGCGTGTGTAGGTGTGTGTATATATATATATATATATATATATATATATATATGCACATACATATACACATATCACATATATATAGATATATATTCATGTATGTATCTTTATGTCCATGTATACATTTATATATGAAAACACACATTCACACATGCACACACACACACATTCACACACACACACACACATTCACACGCACACATGCGTGCACATACACACCCATTCACATGCACGCACACACACACACACACATACACACACACACACACACACACACACACAAATAACTCATGTAAATATCAGTTTCAGAATATATATTCTGCACTATATATTGCTTGTGTACCAGCCTTACTTACTACTAATTATGTCATACCGATCACACATTTATACAAAATAGGCAATAAAATGAATGTAGATTCTGTAACATTAAAACATCATCTTTTATATTTTTCACTCGAAAACAAAAACAAGAAAAAAAAGACAAAAAGTAAAAAGAAAAGAAAAGAAAAGCTGGAATGCAGAGATATCTATAAAGAGAATTTTTCGCAGCTGATTTTTCAAAAGAACTTATTCCTTTGTTGAACAAAATTCCGTGTGAAGAGCAATTTAAAAATTCTCAAAGAATTGCGAAATTCTTCATAAACATCTGAGGAGACATTTCTTCCAGTTTTAATTTTATGTAACAGATTTAGCCAAATGCAATTTCCATTCATCTATACAGAAAATAGAGTATTTTTTTGAAGAATAAATAAGATGAGGGGGGTAGGGTGGATGAGTGAGAAGTGAGAGCAAGAAAGGGAGAGAGAGGGGACAGAAGACAGAGATGGAAGGAATAGTGGGAGCATTTGAAAGCAATACAGAAATATGAAAAGATACCAAAAATTTCCTAAGGTTTATTTTTTTTTTTTATATATTTTTAATTATAATATATGTTGCATGAAGACATCAAATTATTTTAGAAAGAATTTAGGAATAAAATAAATTTTAAAATAGTGAAGATAGAGGAAATGGCACAGAAAGTATTTTGATAAAATTCAAGGATGAACTTTTTTTCATGGATTTCTTTGTAAGTTGAATTGTTCTTGTCTTTTAGCCAATATCTCATGGTTATTATGATAGTGCTGGTAACAATGGTAGAATGCAATGAGAGTGGTCAGCTTCTTTGGGTAATTCTCATAACAAAGCACACTTAAAATTCTTTCCTAGCATGTCAGCATTATGTAGTAAGACATGATAAATCTATTTTTTTACTGTAAGATGAGTTCATTGTTTGGGACAGACACAGACCAGTTAAGGTTAGCATTGCACAAACTCAAACAACAACTTCCACCCAAGTCTAAAGTGTGTCTAAAAACTAGTTGCTGTGAAGACATTGAACTGTTACCAACATACTTTCAGGATCCTCATTCTGTCAGCTTCATTTAGAACATAAGAAGTTACTGCTTTTGCTTTCCCAGTCATTATGACAATTGGGCTAAATTTCCTTTAGCAACTTTGAATCCTTGTGCCCAATTCTTCACGTGACATTTGTTTCTTTTAAGCAGCTATGAGCCTTATATTGTTTTATCCAGTTTGCTTCTCCAGAGAGATTTGTATCTGCATTATGACATTTGTCCTACTTAGACTCTGTAAATTGTAAGTGAAACTGAAATTATTCATGTTTTACAAATGTTATTCCTGCCAGACTGTATGTCTACATTATGATGTTTTGCACACACCTTAATTTCTCCTGTAATTTACATTTGTTCAGCATTGTTTGGAAGCTGTAATAAAAATTGTATTTCATTTGAAGACAGATACAATGCATTTGCCTTCTTATATTTATTGTTACTTTTACGCAAAACAGACATCTACATTTCTTGCTAAACCGTCTACATATACTTGCTAAAATTATTATTATCCCTGTTGTCATTCTCCACTATTCCAAACTCCCATGGGTGGGACAGAATTTATTACAGCTTAAATGCTTTAGCTATCCCCAATCCTCACCTGTTTCCAAGCAAGCTAATGGCTGGACAAGGCTTCCATGAAAGATTGCAAACAAGGGACACCACTTAAATGAGAGGATAACTTGTTTACAGCTACTACACCATGTTGAGACAAGGAGACACAAATACACACACATGGTGGTAGTGGTAGTGGTGATGGTGGTGGTGGTGGTGACGACGATGATGATAATGATGATCCACAAATCCTGTTGGTAAAATGCTGTCAAATTTAGACATTTCAACACTTGAAACTTAAAACATTATTAGGAAAAGTAAGATTTTCTTAAAATTTCAAACAACTGAACCTGTCTTTTAATATGACTAGAATATGGTTTTGGTCCCTATCTTATGAATGCTGACAGCCCATGCCAGCTATTCAGCTGGATATGCTATGTTTGATGTTTGCATATGCACATGACAAAATTTGTTTTTTGGTTCTTAACAGGTAGTTGCATGGCTCAGTGGTTAGTGCATCGGGCTCACAATCTTGAGGTAGTGAGTTCGATTCCTAGACCGGGCTGTGTTTTGTGTTCTTGAACAAGACACTTTATTTCATGTCACTTCAGTTCACTCAGCTGTAGAAATGTGTTGCAACATTACTGGTGCCAAGCTGTAGTGGCCTTTGTCTTTCCCTTGGATATCACTGATGGTGTGGAGAGAGGAGGTTGGTATGCATGGGCAACTGCTGGTCTTCCATAAACAACCTTGCCTGAACTTGTGCCTTAAACGGTAACTTTCTCAGTGCAATCCCATGGTCATTCATGACAGAAGAGGCTCTTTATAACAGATAGTTAAGCATACAAAGTTGCAAGCATATCTGTGCATCTAAAAATGTTCAATTCACAACAATATAGTTTTGATTTCAAATCAACTGCATGACAACCTCTCCTGCTACAGCCTTAGATTGACCAATAACTCTTGAGTTGAGGTACAAAGTGAGTCTTTATGTGGCTGTTTAATCTGCTAGAAATAACAACTAAATCTTTTTCAAATCACAAGTTACTACCGTCAAAAAAGAATATTTTCCACACGAACAACATCTATTGGATGATGATGCTTGTTTATGTCATGTGATATCAATATAGAGGTACACACAAACACACACGAGGGGGTCATTTCTATTTTTATTGACCAAATCCACTCACAAGGGCTTTGGTCAGCTTGGGGCACTTGCCCACAGCTCTGCACAGTGAGATAGACAGAGGGATCACATGACAGAGAAGTAACCTTCTTAACCACACAACCATACGTGTGCTTTTTTTTTAAATGCCAAGGTATTATTTAAGGGAGATTTAACTGCTATTTTCAGAAGGTCAAGTACCACACAGTGCCCCACCACTATCACCAACACTACCATACACCTCATTGGTTTGTGGTTCATCATAATTTGTTGCAGTTTGGTGGAAATGAGATTAGAAATTCAGACAGGACTGATATAATCAGTTTATTTTTACATTAAGGGTGTCTGGCAATTCACCACCACCACCACCACCCACCCACTCACTCTTACTTCACCTCCAATTATATTTCTGTATGAGATAAATATAAATTCAATATAGTTATGGATTTATGGCAGTGGTCTTTAGGTAATGTGATCAGAATTACGGAAAAAAAAAATTAATGCAGGGAATTTAATATGATGGTGGAAATTTCAAAATTCAAAATATTGACTGGGATGGAAAAAATATATAATAATAATAACAATAATAATAATAATAATAATAATAATAATAATAATAATAATAATAATAATAATAATAATAATGTAGTGCAATGAAAGCATGCAATTAAAAATAAGATTACTGAATGACAATGATAATGATGGCAGTTGTGTTGATGTCAATGATGATGATGAGGAGGCTGATGATGAGGAAGTTAATGATGATGATGGTGATGATGATGGCGATCTGTTAGACACTCTGCTGATGATGATAATTTTTTCCAAATGAGAGACAATTAATTCATCCCTCACTCCTCCATATTCCCAGTGATTTGACATGCCATAATTTTTGTTTGTCCAAATCGATAAAACATTTTCCCATGCAACATTATAAATACAGTATAATGGGGTAAAGAAGGCCTTGCCAAATGCTTATCTAATTATGCTAATTCCCAATCCTGTTGCATGGATGTGATACAGAAGTATAATAACCGACAGGAAAAATCAAAGTTAATGATATTCAAGATTTGGAAGTTGGTTGCATTAAATAAAGATGGAGTGATGAAGATATGCACATATATTGAATATGTTACCTTTGTAAGATGATATTTGAAAGATATAAAGAAACTGGCCTGAATACGAAATGACAAACGGATCTCCATCAGTTTAGACGATGACTATTTCAGTTGTTTCTTCAACTGAACTGGCAATTCATTGAGTTACAGTGAACATGGCTGAGGATTCCACAAACACTTGCACCCTGCTTAATGTAATTTTTAAGGGGAATAAGTATGACATGTGTGACATGGGTGAACCTTGTCACATATGTCATACATATGATGTGTGAGTATAGGTGCAATTCAACAAAATAAGTAAAGTTACGTTCTCGTGTCATACTGGCTCGTGATAATCAGTTTCCTGGTTTCATGGCACATAGATTCCCTACCTGGATGGAACACTGGTTTGTTGCAGGATTGCTCATTTTTTTCAACTGAGTGGACAGAAGCAATGTGAAATGGCATGTTTTGCTCAAGAACACAACACATCACATGGTCCAGTAATCGAAACCACAATCTTACGAACATGAGTCCAACACCCTAACCACTAAGCCATATGCCTCCACAGTTCAACCCATGGGCTTGCAATTAGTGTCTACTCAGTTTCACTTACAAGGCTTGGGTTACCCAGAGGTTATGGTAAAAGACACTTTCCCAATACACTATGTGGGGTGATGGAACCCAGGTACTCATGACAGACAAGCACACTTTTTAAACATACAGCCATGTTTATAGGTACAGATGTCTTCTCAACCACATGGTTCTGAGTTCAGTCCCATTGTATGGCACCTGGAGCAAGTATTTTCTACTACATCCCTGGGTGATAGTAGAAACTGAAAGAAGCCTGCTGTGTGTGTGTGTATATATATATATATATATATATATATATATATATATATATATATATACATGTGTGTGTTTGTGTGTGTGAGTGTATATACATAAATAAAATATATAAACCAATGTGTATGTCTTCATGTCAGTCCCCCATCATCACTTGACAACTGGTGTTGGTTTGCTTACATCCCCTTAATTCAGGTTGTGACTGGGGGATAAGGTGGCGAGCTGGCAGAATTGTTAGCGCACAGGGCAAAATGCTTAGTGTCATTTCATCTAACTTTATGTTCTGAGTTCAAATTCTGCCAAGGTTGACTTTGCCTTTCATCCTCTCAAGGTCGATAAAATAAGTACCTGTTAGACACTGGGATTGATGTAATCAACTTAACCCCTCCAACACCCACCAAAAAAAAAAAAAACTTACTGGCCTTGTGCTAAAATTTGAAACCAATATAATGTGGCTGGGTGTCAGAGTGAAGCTGAACACACATTAGCAACATCTCCATGGGTTGAAGTTTGCTGTAGCTTAGCTTTAAATTGCACTTTTCACATGTTCAGGTGGGCTTTTATGTCGTGTATTTTTTTAAAGGCTTAATTACAGGAGGAAGCACCATAACCATGAGCTCTTGAAGAATTCCAAGACTGATGCGATGGAAGGAGCAAACATTCAAACTCAGCCTGAATTTTCACAACAGAAAAACACTTCAGAGCCAAATAGTGGTGTTTGAACTGAATGATGGGTTAAGTCTATAGCCTGCTGAACAAGATCAGTTACTTTAAAGGGTTTCAACACAGTTACCTTCAACAAAATTTCACTCAATAGACCTTGACTAACCCTAGTCTATGTTTCAATGTGCAGGGGTTTCTTTGCAGACCCTCATAATATACAATTCGTTATTCTATGTTCTTTGTAATTGTTGTGGATTAAGAGCCCAGTCAAAACTGGTCAAAACCAGGACACAACAAATACATTGTTTTGCTAGCTTATTTGACAAATTTTTCTTTGTATGCTGTCAACATTCTGGAAGTATGATACTTAATTTCGCGTGCATGTGTGTGTACAAGTCTGTTTGTGTGTGTGTGTGTGTGTGTGTGTGTGTGTGTGTGTGGTGTGCAATCAGAGAGAGATAGATAGGGAGATAGATAGAGAGATAGAGAGAGAGAGAGAGAGAGAGAGAGAGAGAGAGAGAGAGAGAGAGAGAGAGAGAGAGAGAGAGAGAGAGAGAATTTGTTTTCATGTCTTTGGGTGAGAACTTTGGTTGTATTTGTTGTTCTTTAATGTTACTTCTAAGTCAAGAGATGATAGATTTGTGAGGTACCATGTAGTAGTAAGTTTCCAGCCAGGAGGGGAAGCGAAAGGATCATTTGGCATGTTCTTAAACTTCAAAGGGACCTCAATACTATATTCAACTTAAAATTCAATCATATTTTGTGGCAGGGGACATTCTTGTTTTCCATCTTTTGTCTTGTATTGTATTTGAATTAATTAGTACTTTGTTACGTAGCAACCATTTTGACTTCAAAATGATAAAATTCAAATAGCCAGTCTCTCCCTTGGATGAGTTAGAAGCAGAAACATCATGATTACCTCAGTCATATCAAAAGCATGTCTAGATTGGAAGAATATTTAACCACTAACTTTTTCACTTGTCTATAGACATGTTTGCTATAGATTCTGTTTGTGCCATGATCTTGTCTACTGCATGATATTACAAAAATTTAACTTGTGAACATTAGCATTCGGGCTTAAAATTAATTTGAAAATATGTAATCAATTAATAATTGTCTGAAATTTTCATAACTGATTATTAATCAATTAACTGATTTTTTTTCACAAAGTGAAGACTTTTATATGTCACAGCAAAAAAAAAATCTTTCTTTACAATATTTATTCCACTTAAAAAAAAAAGAAAACCATTTCTCTTTTTTTAAATATACCATCATCATTGTTTTAATATTCACTTCTCCATGCTTACATGGATTGGACAGAATTTGTTGAGGCAGATTTTTCACAGCTGGATGTTGTTCTTTCTGTCGCCAGCCCTCATCTGTTTCGAAGTAAGGTAATATTTCCCCATGACTAGGCATGTCTCAGAAGATTGGAAATGAAGAACACCACCATTTGAATGATGGTAACACTCACCTATAACTATCACATGATGTCAAATCAAGGACACAGTAACATACACATATCTAGATATATATATACTTATGATGAGCTTCTTTCAGTTTCCATCAACCAAATCCATTCACAAAACTTTGGTTGGCCCAGCGCAATAATGGAAAACATTTGCCCCAAGTGCTGTGCAGTGGTACTGAACCTGAAGCTATGTGGTTGGGATGCAAACTTCTTACTGCACAGCCACATCTACACTTATATGGTTACTAGCAACAACAACAAAAAAAGAGAAAGAAAGAAAAGAAGAGAAAATAATCCTACTCGTTTTGTTTTGTAAATAACAATGTGCACATCGAAGAAGTTGAAAAGTGGGGCAAATAAAAGATGAAGAAAATTATAGACGAATTCAGTAATTCTAACTCCTCTACAAATATCTTTATGTCTAAGACAACCATAGAGGATGGAGTGTTATCCAGACTTGTAAGTCTAACAACAAGACAAACAGGAGGTGGAGTCAGTTATAGACATCACTGATGTCGCAGTCCCTGTTAAAATACCACATGGACAGAAATTGCAGTGATGCATAAATTCTTGCTGTGGCTGCACTTGGCAGTGGAATTATTGATAAAACTCAATACAGACCAAATGCAATATATTCTTCAAATAAATATCAAATAATACTCCTCAGAATGCTGATAATCTTTCTTTTGCATCATATATCAGTTGACGAAAAAGTATCTTCCATATGGTGAAGCTTATTCAAGAGACTAGATATGCTGGAATGTTGGAAAGTAGGTTTTGTACTATTGCATCATGCATCGTTATAAACAAACAAAAAAAAAATTAGTGGATCAATAATCTCAAATCATCCTGGATAGAATCTTAGTCAAGATTGGAAGAATTTGAAAGATCAAAGATTGTCTCTGGTGAATTCAAAGAAAATTACAAAGAATGGAAATTAACCACTAAGGTATCATCGGCTAGATGATCAATTAATTATTTATTGTAAAGTGAGTTAAATACAGAAGGAAATAACTAGAAACAACTACTTGGGAGATTTCTAATTATTAATTTATTTCTGTATAAGCTTGGATTAGCTTTTCCTTTTCCATTCAACATATTACTGACTGTAAGAATGTAAACTTTACTGCTATAATTGAAATTCTCAGCAAATATGACCAATTTTTATCAGCAGAACATGTCATATACATGCAAGAGTCATAAGAAAATCTATTATCTCTTTACACATACTGAAAATGGATTCATTAAGCTCTGGAGAGAATTTGTGCAAATGAAAATCCTTGAAGAGATTCAAAATGCAAAATATTATTCATTGTTAATGCCACTCCACATTACTCACCGATATTGTAAACTGTTCTAATTATTTACTGGTCTAAAGTTGTAGATAGTTCAGCATTTTCATTTGAAGAACAATTTATTTTAATTTGATAGTTTCTCAAAGGAAATTCTCTTTTGAATGCTAACCACTTTAGAAAGATTTTATGTTGGATTTTCAAGTTTACATTTGACAAGTCTATGGATAATGGATCAAATATGTATAGAAGGTGTAATGGAGAGCAAAGCAGTTTTATGGGAGCTTAAGTCAAACTGCATTTATTCTAGCTGGAGAAACCAATACACTAAATCACATTGGCATTGACTGTGTCAAGTCATGCAAGGAAGTAGTTATTTACTTTGGAGAAAATTCAACAAACACAATGTTTTCAGCAACAGTGCACAAAGGTGGGAGATTCTAAAGCTACATCTTATTGTTTCTTTGTATAGAATATCCAAGACTAGATACTCTGCAGATATCAACATTTACATTTTGTGAGAAAAGACTTTAACTGGGATTGAACAACTAAATCTTACAGCACAAGCTTAAACTGAACTAAACAGTCTTCTACATTTCAAAATGTTCTGCTGTCATCTTTATAGTTAAACGTACTGTTGATTGATCCACCAAACAAATCTGATAAATGAATCACATGATTGTATACTTGAGATGAAGAAGTATAAGAAATCTTATGAATGACATTCAACAAATTGAAGAACAATGGACATCCACCCTGACAGAATACATATTATTAGCAGAAAGCGTTGTAATTTCTTCTGAACTCTCATACATTACCAGCTCAGTCTGATGCCAAACACCATTATTGAGTGAATGTTGTCTTCTTTGTTAGACTTGGTTCTATTTGCTGTGGTCTTGAACAAAGATTTAAGACACTGTGTAAGATTGTGCTTTCTTTGGATTTCTTTGGTAGATCAGTAATTTAAGTATTAAGATCTTCTTTCAGCATTTGAACAATTTCAGTAACAGTATCACAAAGAGTTATCAAAAGATTTTATAGATGAGATTCTATTTCTTAAAGGAATATTTCAATAAACTTTAAATTGGATCGCAAGTAGAAGGAATAGCTGCAAGAGATTCTAACTTTGGGATTGGCTGGAGAATTTCCAAGTATTATGATTGCATTGAAAACTTTTATATGTTTACTAGAATCTGCTGCTTCAAGATAATGGAAGAAGTTTGGATGTGTTGAAGCAGGTTAAGAATAACCATCCTTCAGCTATGGGACAAGAACGTTGTGATATTTGATGCCAACTAGACTTTTCGTCTTTTATCAAGGATCTTGCATCATGAAAATCTCATAAAACACCTGTAAAATAATAATGATAATTTTTTTTCTTTTTTGAAAAGAAAAAGTAATGAATTTATCAGAAAATGAAATGAGAGAAAAAAAAACATAAATTTATAGGAATTTGCTATGCCACCTACATATTTACTAAACCAGTTATCAGTTATGAAGATATTTCTAGAAAATAATGGCAGTTAGTCATAAGTAATCATTTTTGCTTAACTTGGTTTGAAGGCTCCCTGACATCAAAATTGGCCTGGATTTCAGTTTATCTATGGGCCTTAATCATACATACTATCTTTATGTTAACTCTATGGATCTCTGCACTTGGAAAATATATAGCATTTTTTAAACAGAAATACACAATATTAACAGTATGGTTGATGTTGTTTAACTCCAGGTAACTCTTAATTAAGCACACCTATGATTAACATAAGGTATTCCAGTCATTCCATAACCATCTTGTATATTGTCTTTTAGATACAGTATATCTCACATTACATTATGTGTCTTTTTTAAGATAGTTGGGCATGGTTTTATGCAGTAATGGTTGCTATTTTTAGCAAATCAGGTGACTACATAGAGTCTACTCGTTGGCTAATTAGCAGTAAGAGTACTATTGTTGTTGCTGTTAAGTTCTTGGTTAGTTCTGACTGCAATGTCCATCCTTTTCATATATCAGTAATTACATTGTTCTTCCTTTTACAACATTGTAGGGTATAATATTTGATAGAAATCTGGTTGCTATATCTAGCAGTTTAGGTGACCACATATAGTCTCATTCACTTGTTCATCAACATTATTCAAATTCTGAGATATCTTAATACTTAAATTACTAATCAACCAAAGAAATCCAAAGAAAGCACAATCTAACACAGTGCCTCAGATCTTTGTTCAAGATCACAACAAATAGAATCAATGCTAACAAAGAAGACAGCATTCCCTCAATAATGGTGTTTGGCATCATACTGAGCTGGTAATGTATGAGAGTTCAGAAGAAATTACAATGCTTTCTGTTAATAATATATATTCTGTCAGAGTAGATGTCTATTCTTGTTCAGTTTGTTGAATATCATTCATAAGATTGCCTATCCTTCTTCATGTCAATTGTACAATCATGTGATTCATTTATCAGATTTGTTTGGGGGATCACTTGTCAGTACGTTTAACTATAACGATGACAGCAGAACACTTGTTCATCAATAGTATTTGAGTAGGCACTACATTCTTTTCAGTTGGTAGACATGTCAGAGTAGTGGACAAAATGTCTTAATGGTATTTACTCGAGATCTTCCCGTTCTGTATTCAAATTTTGTTGAGGTCAACAATATCTTTCATCCATCCAAAGTAAATAGAATAAACTACCAATACAGAAGGTTGGACTGGTAGAATTGTTAGAGCACTGGAGAAAGTGACTTACAGTATTCGATCTGGTACTTTATTTTCTGAGTGTCAAAGCTATGTGGCAAACGTATCTAAATCTACCCAACAATATGGTGTCTTGTAAGACATAACTGAAGGAAGGCAACATGTGACCAATTTGTATTTTCTTACAAAAATTCAATAACAAAGGCATAGCACCAATTAAAGGAAGGTTTGAGGGAGATTTGGTTGTTATTTCTAGCAATTTGGGGCAGAGTAGTAAGCTTGTTTAGTTTGTAAACAAGAAGGAAGGAACTATATTGTCTGTTACTTTTTTTAAGATGGTAGGGTGTGATTTGAGGAAGATTTAGCAGCTATTTCTTGCTGGACAGGTAACTGAATAGAGGGACCCCATCAGATAATCAACAGTAATATTTTGTCAGCTGGCATTTGGCATCAGTCAGGAGTACCAGACTCTAACTACTCAGCTACAATAATCTTTATCATGTTCACTGAGTCTGGGAGCTCTTATATGCTACATGACAAGCACACTTAACTAATATATATTTTATCTTGTACTTCTTTCAGTCATAAGACTATGGCCAAGCTGGGGCTTCTAGTTGAACAGCTTGATCCCAGTACTTATTTTTTCAGTTTGGCACTTGTTTTATCTTTCTCTTTTGCTGGACCTGTAACTCTTTAGCATTCAAACAGGCCATATCCAGCCTTAATATTCTACCTGTTTAATGTTCAAACTAACCATATCAGGCCTCTCATACCTACCCTACAATG
Organism: Octopus bimaculoides; assembly: GCF_046866305.1. Lineage (NCBI taxonomy): Eukaryota > Metazoa > Mollusca > Cephalopoda > Octopoda > Octopodidae > Octopus > Octopus bimaculoides. The sequence continues at coordinate 80,789,526 of NC_142931.1, read as the reverse complement.
CCATTCTAAAAATCAATGATCACATCATTGAAATCTCAAAGTCCAAGATAATGCATGATTAATTCAAGACAATAAGAAGAGGACTATAGTCAAAGGAGCTGTGTTGTGAGACTGAACCCTGGATCACATGATTGCAAAGCAGGCTTTTTAGCAACAAAGCCTTACCTGCACCTATATAGTAAAAAATTTCATCTTATTGAAAGAAATACAGTCTAAAAAAATGAATTGAATGAAATCAGTAATGCCATTTAAAAATGAAAACAAATATTAATAAAATCTTATTTAGCATAAAAAAAGGCTAAATTTAATTTTCAGGATCATTGGAGCATCAGATGAAATATCGCATGGGATTTGATTACATCCCTTTATTTTATCAACTCTTTTATCCTTCCAGGGTTAAAATAAAGTGTCACTCAGATGCTGAGGACCAATATAATTAACTCTTCTTTCTCGACAAATTTCTGGCCTTGTGCCTATATGAGGAATCCAATTATTTAGAATTGTAAGCTTGCTGGGCAAAATGCTTAGCAGTATTTCCTATTATTATTATTATTATTATTATTAATATCATTATTATTTTTATTATTATAGGCAGTGAGCTGGCAGAATCATCAGCATGGTGGGTGAAATGCTTAGCCATATTACATTTCATCTGCCACTACATTTTGAGTTCAATTCCGCCAAGGTCGACTTTGCCTTTCATCCTTGCAGGGTCAATAAATTAAGCACCAGTGAAACACTGGGGTCGATGTAATTGACTAGTCCCCTTCCCCAAATTTCAGGCCTTGTGCCTATAATAGAAAGGATTATTATTATTATTATTATTATTATTATTATTATTATTATTATTATTATTATTATCATTATTATTATTATAATCATCATAGGTGGGAGCTGGCAGAATCATTAGCATGCCAGGTGAAATGCTTGGAGGTATTTCGTCTACCACTACATTCTGAGTTCAAATTCCACCAAGGTCGATTTTACCTTTCATTATTCCGGGGTCGATTAAATAAGTACCAGTTACGCACTGGAGTCAATGTAATCGATATTACCCCCTTCCCCAAGCTGCCCTTGTGAAAAAAATTTGAAATCATGATCATTATCATCATTATTATTATTATCATTATCAAAGGTAGTGAGCTGGCAGAGTTGTTAGCACACCAAGCAAAATGCTTAGTGGTATTTTGTCTGCCGCTACATTCTTAGTTCAAATTTTGCCGAGGTCGACTTTGCCTTTCATCCTTTCAGGCTCAATAAATTAAGTACCAGTGAAATACTGGGGTCGATGTAATTGACTGTCCCCCTCCCACATATTTCAGGCCTTGTGCCTATAGTAGAAAGGATTATTATCATCGTTATTAAGAAATGCATCACCAAAAAATTCTACCAAATGCAACATAATATACCATTCAGCTATTTTGATACCAGCTCAGCTAAGACAGCTTCTGAATGTGTAGTTAAGACATTGCTCCATTACTACATGATTTCGTTATCTGATCCTACTGCACATCACTTTGAGCAAGTGTATTCTACTAATAACCCCAGGTAGAATCAAAGTCTTATAAATGAAACTTAGTACATAGAAACTGTGGAAGCTTGTCAGAAGGACAACACCTGTTCTCATACTGTTTACTTAATCCATCAACTGGCTTAATATCACCATCTTTAGTAGGTTAGATTTCAACTCAAATGATAGCTCAGAACCCACCTTCCTATCACTAGTCTTAGAGGTACTGAAACGTGTCATATAGCACTGTCCTTCATTTTTGATTAAGCTGTTAAAAAGAACTGTGTATTTCATTACAAATATGGCAATGAAAGGGTTAAGCAAGTTTTAAATGCTTATGATTAAAAATAGTTGAAAAGATCCTCATATATTTCAATCAGTATTTCAATTTCATTCAATATTTAGTATAGAGAAAATGATATATGTCTCACTAATAGAAAGATCTAGGAGAAAATAAATAAAAGAAAAACAAAAACAAAACATTATTCCCGAACATGTAAATTGTGAAGTTTTTTTTGTTTTTGTTTTATAAATTGGTTTGAGAAGGTGAGCAGGGTTCACTACAGGTAATTAATATCTTCCTTGTAATTTCATCGCCTGATAATTTCATTGCAAAGCAATTACATCACGAACCAATACATCATTGGTAAATTCATCGTCATGCCAAATACACCCTCGGTAAATTCATCGTCATGCCAAATATGTTGTCAGTAAATTCATCATCATGCTATTTATCCACAGAGTAAATATATTGCTAAACATTACTGAAAGTTTTATTTGCAGAGTAAATATATCACATTTCATTAACAAAGATTAAAAAAAAAAATATATTTCAAAGATAAAAATGTTTGCATCTTATGATCTGGAAATTTTTAGAAATTTTGTAAACAGAACAATGGAGAAATAAACTAAAAATCAAGCACTTTATCAATGACACTGAAAATTCATACTGAACAAAGAAATATAATGATGTTGCAGTAAGAATTCAAAACATCATCAAGAATATGAAAATCTTGAAACACTGGATTATTTAAGAGGTGTTGCTCATAATTTATCTTTTTATAGTGTTTCATCTTTCAGTTTCAAATAATATTATTTTACTGAATTATTTTGCGATTGTATTTTTAAAAGTAAATTTCATTTGCTTGCTTGACTTTTTATGAATAAACTGGAAATTAATTTTTTGTTTTTTGCTCTTGAATTTCTTTCCACTCGTTATTAAAATGTACTGAGTTTAAACTGTGAATTAAAAGTTGAAATAAGGCTTAGTGGTGTGTTTATTCAGTGAATAAAAAGCAAACTAATATATTCATGATGTATTTGGCATGGCAATGAATTTATCAAAGATATATTTCTGAAGAAAATATGGTGATGTATTTACTGTAATGTGATTACCCATGATGAATTTTACAAGATGTTGGTAAATCATATCACACTCAGCCACCAATGAGAGTTTTTGTCAAGAATATGAGATATCTTGGCTTAGCCATTTTGGCACTGCCCATTTGGCACTGCCCATTTGGTACTGCCCATTTGGCACTGCCCATTTGGCACTTCCTATTTGGCACCACTGAGTCAATACTGACTTATTTGACATTAAATGTTGTAATGTTTTTCTCATTCTCTCTCTGTCTCACTTTATGTGTGTTAGCATATGTCTCATCAGCTGTTTTAGGAAACCCAGAATTACATAATAGTTATTATAATCCTAAATTGCAGGGGAAATACTGAAAAAGTAATGGGTACGTAACTGGTAACTAGTCACATCTTTTATCCTTTTAACCATTCATTTCTGCTAGTGCTATCATATGAACCACATTTGCCAATCTCTTTTAATGAAAGGAGGTGGCTTTATTGTAATATCTTCATGTGATATTCAGTCAGAAGTTAAGATGGGTTCAGTCAGTTTTGTGAAATTAAGCTACAGTTGCATAATACAATTATGTAGGCCACTTATTTTATACACACACTCTCTCTCTCTCTCTCTCGCCTCCTCTCCTCTCTTCTCTCTCTCTCTCACATAGTAAAGAACCAGAAGTTATTTTTAAAAAAGCCTTATGATTTTTGAATGGTAGTGAAAAGGGGGACAACTCAGATATTCATCAAGAAACTATCTGCAATCATTTAGAAGAGGCTTTGCTAGATGAAAGAAAGTTAAGAAATAGAGAAAAGCAATGAAGGAAGTAAATATAATTGCATTGTTTCTTCACTTTTTTTCTTTACCTCTTACAAACTCCTGTAAGCAAAAGAAGATAATTTCTTCAAATGAAATCTGAGTTATGTCCCACACTACTGCCATACAAAAAGGCAGAAAGACTTTTGAACTTTTTAACATTTAAACTAACCATATCAAGTCCAAATATTCAATCAGTTTCTATGTTAAAACTGGCCAGATCTGGCCTCCCACACTTGCCCACATTATGATATTCTAAAAAATAACCACATCATTGAAATCTAAAAGCTATGAGATAATGCATGATTAACTCAAAATAAGGTGAATAAATAAGCAGAACATTTGACAGAGTAAAAGACTTTTGGTTTCTCATACAGCAAGTGAAGAATTGTTGTTGTTGTTGGTACTCCGTCACTTACGACGTCGAGGGTTCCAGTTGATCCGATCAACGGAACAGCCTGTTCATGAAATTAATGTGCAAGTGGCTGAGCACTCCACAGACACATGTATCCCTAGCGTCGTTCTCATGGATATTCAGCGGGACACAGTGTGACAAGGCTGACCCTTTGAATTACAGGCACAACAGAAACAGGAAGTAAGAGTGAGAGAAAGTTGTGGTGAAAGAGTACAGCAGGGTTCTCCACCATCCCCTGCCGGAGCCTCGTGGGGCTTTAGGTGTTTTTGCTCAATAAACACTCACAACGCCTGTTCTGGGAATCGAAACTGCGATCCTATGACCACGAGTCTGCTGCCCTAACCACTGGGCCATTGTGTCTCCACAGCAAGTGAAAGATACAATGCATAAAACAGGTGGTCTGAATGAGTGTATTATACAAGTATAGCATAAATTCATGAAAGAGATGTATCTAAATGAGATCATTGCAATTGAATGCAGTGTGTGTGTGTGTGTGTGTGTGTGTGTGTGTGTGTGTGTGTGTGTGTGTGTGTGTGTATGTGTGTGTATGTGTGAGGGAGAGAGAAGAGAAAAACAAAGAGTAGCTAAGAGGAAGAAAGTATAGATTAAACCAAAAGTGTGAAAAGAATTTGAGCAAAGATTTATCTGCTAATACTGAGGGGAGATGTAGACATGTAGTGAAGGTAAATCACTCATGCAAGGTATCAGAGAAAGGAAGGTAATGTGAGGAAATTAGTGGTATATGAGAAAATAATTTCAGGACAAAGCAGAAACCTTGAATTTCAGTAAAATAAATTGTATTAGATGTGACTTTTCAGTCTTCATCCCCAAAGATCAATGTTGAATGTACAAGTCTTATAACCAAAAACATTCCCTCCATGGTGATCCTTACAGTTTTCAAGGGAATGTAGCCTATATTATCTAATATAGCCTTTCTTTGCCTAAGAGAATGCAAGGGATAGGGTGAAGAAATTTAGCTGACATTTCTAGCCTGTAAACAACCTTGTTGTCTTCAAACTGATGTGATTTGCTTTTCAGTTAGAGTTAAGTAGATTTCAAATATGCAGCTGATAAACTTAACATTATAATTTGAAAAATAATTTTTAATATAATCTTAGTACAGTTAAATGTCAAGTATAACTTGATTTACAAATACATTTATCTGGTGGGTGGAGAATTGAAACCAGAGGCTAGGATAGGAAATATTTACAATAAATACTAATTAAAAGTAGATAAATTAATTAATTAATTAATATGATAAAGTAAAGTGGATAAATGTAATTAAATCAAGTAGGATAAATTAGATTGGAGGAAAAAGTATAGATGACTATAAATAATTACATACATCTGTGTGTGTGTGTGTGTGTGTGTGTGTGTGTAAAATAAATCTGAAGAACTGTAAGTGTATGTGAGAGAGAGCTGAAAAGAGATTTTTAAGTGTGTATGCATGTAAATGTGCCAGTGATAATGAAGAGGAGGGAAAGCAGAAGGAGAGAAGTAATGGTGGTGGTGAAGAAGAAGAAGGAGAAGAAGAAGAAGAAGAAGAAGAAGAAGAAGAAGAAGAAGAAGAAGAAGAAGAAGAAGAAGAAGAAGAAGAAGAAGAAGAAGAAGAAGAAGAAGAAGAAGAAGAAGAAGAAGAAGAAGAAGAAGAAGAAGAAGAAGAAGAAGAAGAAGAAGAAGAAGAAGAAGAAGAAGAAGAAATAATTGGGTTCTCCAACAGATGGAGTGTTGTAAACATTTTTCCGAAAAAAAAAAAAACACATCAAAAACAATTTCAGTAATACATATTTATTTTAAACAACAGGGTGTGTTGCTTGCGAAGAACAATTTTATTGAATTTTATTGACTGACTAAAACAGAAATTTCTAGAGAATGCCATTGTATTGACAGACTGATTGATTGTTTATTCTAAAAATACTGACATGCCACTGACAAGATGAGTGAAATAAAAAAATAAAAAAAAAAAAAAAACCCAGCTTCACGGATGTTGGTAAGATTAAATAACCTACAAAACACGCTTTAAAAGAAAAACTCTATCATTTCTTCAATATTTTACAGGTTTCAGTCATTGTATTGTCGACGAAGGATTTAGTTGATTCATATAGGCACTGATGTGGCTGTGTGGGAAGAAGTTTGTTTCCCCAAACACATGGTTCTTGGTTCAGTCCCACTGCAATGGCATCCTGGGCAAGTGTCTTCAGTTATAGTCTTTGGATTTGAAACTGAAACAAGCTTGTTGTGTGTGTGTGTGTGTGTGGATGCACACTCATATTCTTTTCATTTATTCTTTTATTTGTTTTAGTCAAACAAATCGACCCCAGTACGCTTTTAAAGCTTGGTGCTTATTGTATCAGTCTCCTTTTGCTGAGCTGCTATGTTACAAGGATGTAAACACACCAGTACTGTTTGTCAGGTAACGGGGTGGGGGCAAACAGATACAGAGACCCCCAACACACACAGATATATATATATATACGATGGGCTTCTTTCAGTTTTCATGTACCAAATCTATTCACAAGACTTTCGTCAGACCAAGGCTATAGTAGAAGATTCTTGCTCAAACTACAACACAGTGAGACTGAACCAGGAACCATGTGGTTGGTAAGCAAGCTACTTACCGCACAGCCATGTGGTATATATCTTTCTATTTACACATACACACACACACACACATATATATATATATATATATAGTAATAATAACAATACTCCTTGGATGGAATTTATAAACATTTAATGCATTACTATGCACATTTCCATGAATAGCTTGAAGAAATGAATCAATGAAGATTATCTACCTGATGGCCAGGGATACTACAGACTACAGTGTAATCATCCCAGGAATAGGGATTGTGATCTTAAGACACATGTGACTCATGGAAATGTGTGTAGTGATGCATTAAATGTTTATAAACTCCATCCAAGGATTATTGTTATTATTACAATATTTATCCTATATTTTATCGGTACAACTTGATGCAACCCCCAAAAACTGGTTCACCAGTCAGCATCATAAGACTGTGGGTGGCATAATGGAATAGGAGGTTATTCGCATATTCAAAATGTTTCCCGTAAACAAATTAAAAAAAAAGTATATATATGTATATATATATATATATGTATATATATATATATGTATATATATATATATATATATATATATATATATATATATATATATATATATATATATATATAGGTGCAGGAGTGGCTGTGTGTTAAGTAGTTTGCTGTAAACAGGCGTAAGACCTTCTATTTATAAATGTTCTGAAATCTTTCACAGCCTTGGATTTTGATCTCATTCTGTTAATTTTATATATATATACATGTATACATACACACACACACACACACATATATATATATATATATATATATATATATATATATATATATATATATATATATATATATAGGTAAGTGGTAGGTTTGCCTCGATCCTTCAGGGGTAGTCTGAAGCATCCAAGCAACCAGGGGATGTTTAAATCCGGAGGCACTCCTGGGGATCACCTGTATGGGTACCGTCTTGGGAAGAGGGCGTCCAGAGGCAGGTAACATGTTGCTTAAACCGTAGTTTATGTATTTACTTGGAGAATGGAGCAACAAATACAAGAAAAAGTATTTTCGTTGGACTAGATAGCAGTTGTTTTATTATGTGGAGCTTGTGAAATGAGTCAGTGTGGAGGTTTAGGTTATGTAATGAGTCATTTTGTATATTATGTCTTAGTCACTTACGTACGTTTTGATGCAGTCAGTAGTTTGGCCGATCTCTTCAGAGTGTTGAATGGTATATTCAAAGTTTGTGGTGTGCGAAATGTAGGAGAAGTAATTATTGGGTGTAATATATGTGGTGGTGTGATAGTGGTGATAGGTAAATAGAGCCTTACGTTTTAGTTGTTGCGTTGCTCTTCTTGTAAGGTGATATAGGGTGGGTGCTATTTAAGAACATTGTTCCAGTTTTAGTCAAGCGCATCTCCATGTGCGTAAGTGACTATGACATAATATACAAAATGACTCATTACATAACCTAAACCTCCACACTGACTCATTTCACAAGCTCCACATAATAAAACAACGGCTATCTAGTCCAACGAAAATGCTTTTTCTTGTATTTGTTGCTCCATTCTCCAAGTAAATATACATATATATATATATATAGAGAGAGAGAGAGAGAGAGTTATTAATATTTCTAAGTCTCTCTAAAGGAGACTACGGCAGCGGTACTGGAAATTAATAGTTATCGCCAAGCCAACATGGCAGTCCCAAAATTAGGACGAAAGCTGCCGTGAATTAGCTCCAAGAAGCCATTGCCTCTAGCTAACTATGTGACACACGAAACCTGTGTCCTTTATAACCTTCGAACAGGGGAGGTCAGCAGTGTCCCCCTGCTGGTTTGGCATCTGCAGACTAGTTTCAGGGTGTTGCCCCTTGTCAATGCGGAGCAGCCAAGCCCTAGCCAGGCGGCGCTGCTGACTATCTGTTCGAAGGTTATTTATCTAATTTCAGTGGAATCTATCCACTGGTTTTCAGAAATAGAGTTATTAATATTTCTAAGTCTCTCTAAAGGAGACTACGGCAGCGGTACTGGAAATTAATAGTTATCGCCAAGCCAACATGGCAGTCCCAAAATTAGGACGAAAGCTGCCGTGAATTAGCTCCAAGAAGCCATTGCCTCAAGCTAGCTATGTGACACACGAAACCTGTGTCCTTTATAACCTTCGAACAGGGGAGGTCAGCAGTGTCCCCCTGCTGGTTTGGCATCTGCAGACTAGTTTCAGGGTGTTGCCCCTTGTCAATGCAGAGCAGCCAAGCCCTAGCCAGGCGGCGCTGCTGACTATCTGTTCGAAGGTTATTTATCTAATTTCAGTGGTATCTATCCAACGCATATGCATACCAGGGGATGCTGAAAAGTTCCTGGCTTTGGGTAAGAGAAAATACAGACATTCAACATGTTCCCTCTCAGATCCTCACACTTATTGCTGTAGAAGAATTCAGATGGTTCAGGTTCCAGCCAGGCCTTTTACAATAGCCTTAAAGTCAGGAACTTTCCAGCACCTCCTCATACATAAATGTACATATTTATACTGAGTGTGCATATGTGTGTATCTCTCTCTCTCTCTCTCTCTCTCTCTCTCTCTCTCTCTCTATATATATATATATATATATATATATATATATATATATATATATATATATATATATATATATATATATATATATATATATATATATATATATATATATATATATATATATCTACACACTTGTGCATACATGTATGCATCTGGATTTATATATATGTGAGAGAGAGAGAGAGGCAGAGACAGATATAGACAGACAGACAAACAGAGAAAGAAGCAGATATCTTAAAATAATTCTCTAAAGTATAAACTATAAAATATGACTGAATGAGAATAATTAAGAAATAATAAAAAGTGAAAAGCGATTTTGTATATAAAGTCTAAAATTAAGTCACAGAGAGACTCATTAAACATTGTAATGGCTGTAATGAAAGTTAGATTCCAGAGATAGATATATTCATTTATTTTAGATTTTAGGCTGGATCGCACTATGTGAACAATAATTTTCATTGCTGGTTGCTTCAGTTTCCAGCAGAGCCGGTTGGTGATTCACTGCATTTATGTTGGTGAAAATAAACAAGGGAACAGTGTGTGGCCAAAGCACGACAATATCTCAATCTCTCTCTCCCACAAATATGCATGTGTTTATGTATGTATGTATGTATGTATGTATGTATGTATGTCATTGTTCAGTTTTATTTCAAGATTTCTTGTCGATAGAGAAAGAGTTGGTTTCTAATCTAGATCCAAGGCTCCTTCATTGGAATTCCAACAATACCAACAGGATATTTTTGTATGTATGTATATGTGTAGATTTGTATGTTTTGTTTTATGTATGTATTCTCATGCATATAGTTGAATATTTAAAAATGCTTATATATACTTAAATGATAAACTTCCGGAAAGTTTTACAGATTTTTGCAGTTCCAGTGATGGACCGGGTTTGTAGACTTTGAATCAGTTTTCTCCTTTCTGGTTTTGAGAAGCCTAATTTCTCAAGATTGGTATTTAGGCAGTGTGTTACATATCCCAGGGCCCTAATAATTACAGGTATAAACTTGAACTTGTAATCTGGATAAGTAACTGCAGATTTCTCAATAGTTCAGAGTAAGTATTCTCTTTTCTACTGACCTTCAGCTTTATGTTAACATCCGTTGGGCACCTGATTTCCACAACTGTACACTGTTTGTCTTCTCTATCCTAAATCATTATATCAGGTCTATTGTGTTTACATTTTATTGAGGTTTCTTATTGTGTTTACATTTTATTGAGGTTTCCTATTGTGTTTACATTTTACTGAGGTTTCCACTGGGATATTCCACCAGTACTCTGTTTTATTATGAGTGGCTGACTTCCACCATATTTCTTTGTCCTCAGGGTTATCCTTCTGTGGATCTTGTTATACAGTGTCTTACCTACATTATGACAACTGCTTATGATGTGGGTGGTATCTTCGGTGTTGACTCCACAAAGTCTGTATTGGTTGTCACATTTTATTGCTTTTCCTGCATCTCTGTCCCTTTTGTGCATCAGGTATTTGGTTGATAGTTCTTGTTCCTGGATTGCAAATGCATACCCTTCAAAGTGGCGGTAGTAATCCGGCTTTTGGTCCATGACAGACTGCTTTGATGATCAATGTTACTATCATCTCAGAGCTTTCTGCCATCATATCCATGCATGGTTTTCTGCTCATATACACTCATCCTGTCATCTGATATGTTGTGATAGAGTCGTGCAACTTCTTTGGGCATGTAGTTAAGGTTATGAGATAAGGAACACTGCTCAAGGAGCTGCTTTCCAAGTCTTATAATGTTAGCCTCATGTATGTATGTATGTGTTTATATATGTATGTATGTATGGCATGCATGTCTGTACATTTGCATGTATGTATGTTCTGAGTCTGACTTTAAATAGCATCTAGTAGTGGGGCACCAGTTCAAGAGTCCCAGTGTTTTGAAGAGTATGGAACCATCTCTCAGCCACTATTGTCCTCAGGTCTATTCAGACCCAATGCCATAACACCCATCATGATCCCAGCTATGGGTTAAATAGCATTTGAACCAATGGGGGTGAAGGAGCCCTAGTTCTTATTAGGACTTACTTGAAATGCAGTCAGTTTCTGCTTATCTCAACCTGTTTTGCATCACTGGTTTCACAGCTGATTCAGTTGAAAAGTGAGTTCTGTATTGTGAAACACTTTATCCACTCAAAACAATTCATGTACAGGAACTTCTTGAACTCTTTCAAATATTTGCACGAACTTACTGAGTATAGAAAGTAGTCACAAATTCACCTCCACTATGTAAGTATATACATGAGAGAAAGAATTTGTGTTAACTGAGCTGCATAGAGCTCCCTTGCCATTCTCATCAACACACACACACACACACACACAAACATACACACATGCAATGTTAGTCAGCTCCTACTCCCCCCACCCTTGCTTGTGGTCCTTCTGCTCAATACATTCTTATCCACCCCATACATTGAAGGTACCTCCAATATTTCATCATCACTATTTTCATCTCTTTCCAACTCTACTTGATCGCTTCCATCCTCTCTTCTAAAACGTGTGTAGTCATGTAGCTTTTCCACAACAAGAAACCTGTTCTGTTTTGACTCCACTTTTCTCATACTTTAACCCTCTTTACTGCTCATCTCTTTACATTGTTCTGTTGGGGTTCATAGTCTTACAGGCTGCATGGCAACCCCACTGATGTTAGTCCATGAAAAAGAAAAAAAAACACTCAGTAACTGTAAAGTGGTTGGCATTTGGAAGAGGATTTGGTTGTAGAAACCATACCAAATCATAGTGCAGTCCTGAGGGCCAACACATCCTGCCACTGTCAAGCATGGCAGTATAAAACATGGACAGTTTCAAGTTATATTGTATATATACAGGGTGTCCACAAAGTCTGGGTACATGAAGTAAATAAAATAATAACATAAACAATTAAATGTAAAAAATAATAATTTCTTAAAAGTATGTGTTAATCCCCACGTCGGTACATGGAGTAAATAAAATCATAACATAAACAATTAAATGTAAGAAATAATTTCTTAAAGTATGTGTTAATCCCTATGTACCCAGACTTCGTGGACACCCTGTATAACTTGAAATGAATATAATCTTTTCTAATCTAGGCACAAGGCCCAAAATTTTTCGGAAGGGGGCTAGTCCATTAGATCAACCCCAGTATGCAATTGGTACTTAATTTATTGACCCTGAAAGGATGAAAGGCAAAGTCAACCTCAGTGGAATTTGAACTCAGAATGTAAAGACAGACGAAATACTGCTAAGCATTTCGCCCGGCATGCTAATGTTTCTGCCAGCTTGCTGCCTTACAACACAACAACAAATATTGATGAAATAAAGTCATATGCATATGTAGAATCTGTACCTATTTACTAACATACGTGTATAGGTGCATCCCCTACTTTTTGTCTTTATTGCTCACCCTCTCTCTCTACGTTTTATTGTTCTCTCTATTTTTATTTCTTTCTAGTGGTTGGCGTTAGGAAGGGCATCCAGCTGTAGAAACTCTGCCAAATCAGACTGGAGCCTGGTGTTGCCATCCGGTTTCACCAGTCCTCAGTCAAATCGTCCAACCCATGCTAGCATGGAAAGCGGACGTTAAACGATGATGATGATGATGATTGCGTTCATATCATATTATTCTCTGTCTTTTTTTGTTAAATCTTATTTATATCATATTTAACACAGTAACAGAATTTTTATTTCCATTTTCATCATTTTCTCCAGATGAGAAGGGTAACCAATCACATTTAAATTAATTAATTACAGATGTCAATCAAATAATTATATGAATGATAATGTTTTTACTCCACTGAAACAGCCAATGGAAACAAATTATGAATCACATGTAAAACTTATGCTTTTTTGCTTTCTTTCTTTGCTTACTTCTTTCTTTCTTTATTCTGTCTCTCTGTTTATTATCTATATCTATATATATATATATATATATATATATATATATAGGTAGATAGATAGATAGATAGATAGATAGATAGATAGATAGATAGATAGATAGATAGATAGAGAAATAACAATGTGTAATGCTTGGGCCATAACGTCTTGCCTCATAGGCAGATAATACTATGATGACACTTGTGTTCATCTACGTATGAAGTGCTTAACATCTTCAGAGTAAATAATACAAAGTCTACCTCTATTGTCACATCTGGTAGTCTACTTTCACCCCTATCCCTTTCGTGTATCAGGCATTTTGTGATTATTTCCTCTTCCTGTAATGCAAAATCATACACACCCTTTGAAGTTAGAGCTAATATTCCACTTGTTAGTTCAATGCAGAGTACTTTGGTTATCTATGTTGCTGTTACTTTGAAATTTTCTGGCAACACAGCCATGCATGTGACCTTCTGCTGATATGTATACAGCTTTTCTTTTGATGATCTGTTGTGGTAGAGTTTTACAAATTATCAGGGTGTGTATTTCTGGTCATTAATCAGGAAATACTTTCTGAAGAAGGTTATTCCCAACTCTCATGATGCTGTCAGTTTCATGTACATAGATAGACTTGATCCATGGTTGGACTTCAACTTTTTGTGGTTTGTAGATGTTATCAAAAGGGTTTGATAAATCATTCAAATATTGTTTGAATTAATGTTAAGCCTCAGCCATTTTGTTGTTGTTTTAAGTAGAGAGTCTATATTACTGTCCATAGGGATATTCCTGGTAAGGGTTAATGCGTGAGGTTGGTGTTTCTGTTTTCCTGTGAGTCAGTTACATACCCTTCATATTTTCTTAACACAAAGAACAAGGGACTTACTGAAAGTATAAATAGCATCACAGTGAGGTTGTTCCCTTGAAATATATCCTGCAGTACTATATTTTATCAGTGATAATAAAATTACTTCGTGTTTTTACCTTCAGGATGTTAGCCTTGGGCAAAGTCTGATTGGTTTATCCACTGATAATGTATCTGGAACTTTAGTAAATTGAAGGCACTTTAACGTCCATGAGTAGGAAACAAAATTCAATACTTTGTTGTGATCCAAACTACAACTACAATATCTTTCGCATCATAGTTAAAGTTGTTCAACATATTCCCAAGTTCCTTTCTTCCTAACTGTTTAATCAATTATCACAGAGATTCTGGATAAATACATTTGGATAGGCTGGCTATATCTTATAAAGGAGATTCTGCTATGCAATTAGTCAATAGTTTTATACCACATGAGAGGCATTACTGTGGGGCATTTGTTTTGTTTTGGCAACCCAGCTAGCACCAACCAGCTTGGTGTGTTTATAACTCCATTAAGAGCTTGTTGCTAATGGTTAATAAGATACCTCTGATAAAAGTATGTCATTTGTACCAGTATCTGATAAAGTCTATTCCTGATACTTTGCTATCCTGAAGTTTTGGGATTATAGTCTCAACAGTCTTGCCATTGCTGCTGTATTCTTTTGGAGTAATACAAGGGAAATGTTTCTTTTGTATTTCTCCTTATCACTCAACATCCTGATTAAACTCTTTTTCTTCACTCCAGATTTTTCTCCAGAATGAATGCTTATCTTTGTAAAAAGCACCAAAAAAGCACCTGGTATATGCCTTGGTGACATTTAGTGATTTTTCTTTCATATCTTTGGAAATGGCTGATTTGTCATGATTAAACTTCTTGTTCATTATTTTCTTTTGTATCCATGTATGCATTCGTGCAAACATTTATGCATGTACAAATATGTAGATATGAGATATTTCAGAATAAATTGTAAGTGCATTTTTAGGTTTCTGCCAACCAACTCAATAATTTTAAAAGATTTAGTCTACAAGAAGTACCTGTGCAGATGAATAATTTTTCAGTGGGTGTAGCTTGCACTGCACTACCCCTACCGATTAGCTCATGAAGACTTTCACCGGTGGGGCATGAGAATTGACAAAACCAGGAACTTCCAAGGCCTCAGATTTTATTTTGAAGATTTCTTTCTCCTAAGTGGATTACCAACCAAGGTTAAAGAGTTTCTACCTGCCCATGAGGTAGGCTATCTTGTATGAGACACCAAACCAATGCCCAAATGCTCCACAGTAATTAAATATCATTCTGGTGTCCAATGTGGAGCAGCTCAAACATATATATAAAAATGTAAAAGATATGTAATTTAAAGATATAAATAAAATAAGATATACATAAAAAGAAGAAAATAAACATACATATGAGAATATATAAAGCAAGTTATACATATCTACACACTGGATGGTCATTGACTAGTCATAAGTAAAATATGTAGATATATGCATGTAAATACATACATATATGTATTCATGGATGCATGTATGTATGCATAGGTGTGCATATGCATGTATGCATTTTGTAACTAGTTCATTTTGAACAGTCCAAGCTACATGTCTCATAAAAGACTTATAGTTTACTTAACAAACAATCAAATGGTGACAACTACTTTAAGTGTTGACCCTCTTCAGTATGAAGTGTCACTTCATATCCAATCTAACAACTCTGCAATGATGAAGTCCCTTGAAAGCTTAACTGTCACAATATTTTGTTCAGTATCTAGATTTTGTTAATGTGACTATGAGCCTTCAGTTTCGTCACAGACAGAGTGCTCAATCAGGTAGTTAGGTCCCTGGTAGTAGAGAATCTATTATATGGTAGCATGTGTCAGTTGCATATCTTCATCTTTGTTTGTTTCAAGTAACTGAGGAGTTTGATATAGTCTTTTATTCTTTCATTATTTTACTTGCTTCAGTCATTGCTTTGGAATGTTTAGTGAAACAAATTGGCTCCACTGTGACTATAAATAACAAATGTTTTAGTAGAAGTACATGAAATGCACTTTTCATTGGATGGAGACTACAGTTAGCTGCAATTAGTAATTAAAGTGGCTGAGAACAAGTGAAAATTCAACTCCAAAAAAGCCTCATGATAGCAAAGGAGAATGGGTACCAGCCAGCCCAAAGGTCAGAGTGGGCTGCACCTGCCTATCTCAGTTGCTATGGCATTGAGGTAGATCCGGCCACCCCTGTTAATGGGGACAAAACTCAGATTTAAAACACTGGATGAAGATGATGAAGAATGGACAGGACAGACATCTCATGAAATTTTTGTAGACATAAATCGGATCAGCAAAATAGTCACAACTCTACTCAGAAATGAAACTGACATAGCACGGTTCACTATTGTAACATGGAAAACAGACACACACACACACACACACACACACGATTGCACACATGCATACACACAAACACAAACATGCACACACATACATACACATGACATACAGTTCTTTCTATAGTTGTAGAACAGAAATGATTAACGAGGTTGGTTTTCTGTTGAGATAATACAACTGAGATAATACAATTGAGAGAATGCAAGTAAAAACTTATCACATGCCAGTCTTAAGCTTGGCTAACTGATCTCTGGTTTGTTTACAAGATATATTCAAACACCTGAGATATATTTAGATTAACCAAGAATATGTATGTCTACTACCTTTAGTTATCGAAATGCAGTCATAACTTCTCATATATTATTGCACAGGAGGAAGAAAGGGAAACAAAACTTAATAAATAAATCAGGCACTATGACAAGTTTTCTCTATATCTATTCTTTTATTCTTTCACTAGTTTCCAAATGAGCCTGGAGAGAAAACATAAGTGTAAAAGGCAGTGCTGTAGCATGGGCTCTTGGCCATGCTGGGGCACTGTCTTCAAGTGTTTTAATTGATTGTATTGATGACAGTACTTTGCTTGGTACTTATTTCGTTGAGTACATAAGATATGAAATACAACCAGAACACTGGTGTAAAAGAAAGCAAACATTTAAATACCATGTGGTTCTTTTGTTGAATGTACCATTATAAGCAGAGGCATGAATTCATGATGGTTCTGTTTCTAGATACTTCAATTAACATTACAATTAATTTCACATTTCAATACACGACTGGAAAATTTGCGGAAGAAGTAAATCAATTACATCAACTCTGTTTCTCAACTAGAACTTATTTTATCAACCCCAAAAAGATGAAAGGTAAAGTCAACTTTGGTGGAATTTGAACTTAGAACATAGGAATGGATGTAATTAATGTTACATTGAAATACATGAACATCACAACAGCATATTGTTTCCTTTTCTGAAAATAGAATTTCTATTTCCAACTCAATTGAGCAAATATGTATTCATGTGTGTAATTAAGTATTGAAACAGATGAATATAATATTGTATTTTAATATAAAGCAATTGAACAAAGATTTATATATCATTTTATTTTTAACACACTAGCAAATAGATATAGGGGTCTTCATTCTGAGGTTACATAATGTAAGTGAACAAGTGTGGATTGCATGTGGTAAACAGTCAACTTACATGAACCAGTTGCTGCAATGCAAATATAATTGTTGAAAATAAGAATGATGAACTAAGAACAAATAACAAAAGACAAAGACAATTGCCACCACACGTACAGACTGATGACATCAGAAAATGATGCATAATAATAGAGGCAAAGAGAGAAAGAGAGAGAGAGAGTGATACAGAGACAGAGAGAGAAAGAGAGTTAGAGAAAGAAATCAAGTGAGAGAAAGAGAGAGACTCCACGAAAGAGAGAGAGATAGAGAGAATATTCACAATAATGCAACTGTATTTTCCCATAAGTAAGACTTAAATTCTTTGAACATTTTTCAAATAAATTAAAATGCGTCCATAATTGCTTCTTGTTTATTTGTATGCGTGCATGTGTGAGTGTGCGTGTGTGTGTGTGTGAAGAGAAAGACAGAAAGGAATGATATAAATGAATAAAATACAGTACAAACATTTATATATATATATGTATATACATATATATGTGTGTGTGTGTGTGTGTGTGTGTGTGTGTGTGTGTGTGTGTATATATATATATATATATATATATAGAGAGAGAGAGAGAGAGAGAAGTAGAAGGAAAAATTTGAAGCCTCCCCAGTTGAAATTAGAGACTATTCCATTAGCTCAAAATGAAGTAAAAGAAAATTAGAATAATATGATGTTTAAAACTCTACAAAAGTATAATTGAAATTAGCAGGGTCTAAATTTGTAATCTTTGAAAGTGTGTAATCTATCAAACATGTCATCTGATATATAAGTAGAGGCATGTCTGTCGTCATCACTACTGTTACTGTCATTGTCATCATCACCATCATGGATCAGATGGAATTTGTTGAAGCAGATTTTCTATGGCTAGATGCCTTCCCAGTTGGCAACCCCCAGTTGTATGCAAGCTGGTTGAGATTTCTCTTAAGACAGCGATCTCACAGAATCGTTAGCACCACCAGATAAAATGCTTTTGCAACATTTCATTTGTCTTTATGTTCTGAGTTCAAATTCTGTTGAGGTTGACTTTGCCTTTTATCCTTTTGGTGGTTATAAAAGATGTACCAGTTGGGCACTGGGGATCGATCTAAATGACTTACCCACTCCCCTGAAATTGGTGGTCTTGTGTCAAAATTTGAAACAAATAATATTGCTTGTATGATAGAGATTGCTTTTATCTTTTACTTGTTTCAGTCATTAGACTCTGATCATACTGGAGTACTGACTTGAAAATAATGGTTTCAAATTTGGGCACAAGGCCAGCAATTTTAGGGTTAGGTGGTAAGTTGATTAAATTGACCCCAGTATTCAACTGGTACTTATTTTATGAATCCCAAAAGGATGAAAGGCAAAGCTGACTTTGGTAGCATTTGAACTCAGAATATAAAGACAGAAGAAATGCTGCTAAGCATTTTTGTCCAGTGTACTAATGATTCAACTAATTCACAACCTTAAAGAGTTCTCTTACAACAATTGCATGATATTAAGGCTACAGGGTCACATGAATACACATACACACATGCACATAAATATGATGGGCTTCTTTCAGCTTCCATTGACTAAATCTACCGACAAGGCACTATATGGTTCAGTGTTTGATTTCTGTGTAAAGAATCTTGGATTAGATACCTTCTAACATGGCATCAAACTGACCATTAAATTGTTAGCGATATCTGGTAGTCAACTGATCAGAGCCCAATGGAGTGTTCAATACATGTTGTAGAGTAGGGGAAATTGAAATTGTGTGTCATGATGGCATGAAACTCAAGTTGTAAGACATCTGTGTGTGTGTGTGTGAATATATATATATATATATATATATATATATATATATATATATATATATATATATATATATATATAATGGTCATTTGTCCATCATGTCTGATGAGCCATCAACATTATCCAGTACAATAAGAAATATGAAACCAAACATAACTTTCTGACCAGTTATGGCCATAACCAAGAATATACTACTCAAATACATAAAAGTATATGCGTATGCACACACACACACACACACACACACATACACACATACATGCATACATATATATGTATGCATGTGCATGCATTTTATGTGTATGTATGTGTCTTTGTATACCAGTGTAGTATAAACTTTGTATGGTATTTACTTCCTGAGCAAAGGTAATTCCATAAAAAGAGACATATTTCATGATAAATGACAAACTCAAAAATACTGAAGGGCATAGATCAATAGAATGTATATTAGACAAAATTATAAATCGGCTAAAACCCTTAAAATCTGATGTTGTATCAAAGACTAAAACCAACTAAAGGTTAAAAAGTGAAATCATAATCGTAATACCTGACCAAATGAATACTTTTCCCAGTTGCGTTTATGTTAAGATAATTCTGTATATATTTCTCTACATATCCTATTGAATATTTATAGAGAAAATAAATAATTCAGAGACGCTATTTATTTCAAAGCAAACAATGTGTTAGTGCTAATATATTTGATATTTGTCAGGACATATATATTTCATGATAACTTGAAATAAATATGCAATGACAGAAAACTTGATTTTAAATCAATGACTAATACCATTGTTTTAATGTCCACTTTTCTAAGCTTGCAAGATCAGACACAATTTGCTGAAGCAGTTTTTCTGCAGCTGGATACCCTTCCTGTCAACAACCCTCTCCTTTTTTCTCACCAAAGTAACATTTTCATATTTTCCTTTAACCAGACATGTTTTCATTGAATATTGGAAATGACTATCACTACTCTTGTCTGAAAGTTACACTCATTTACAGCTAGCATGCAATATCAAAGCAAGGAGATACAAACACATTCAGAAATGCATACACACACATATCTGTTGCCTTTCTGGCACTTGTGCCCGCGGCATGTGTAAGGACTTTCGAGCGAGATCGTTGCCAGTGCCCCTGGACTGGCTCCTGTGCGGGTGGCACATAAAATACTCCATTTTGAGCGTGGCCATTGCCAGTACGACCTGACTGGCCTTCGTGCCGGTGGCACATAAAAGCACCCACTACACTCTCGGAGTGGTTGGCGTTAGGAAGGGCATCCAGCTGTAGAAACTCTGCCAAGTCAGATTGGAGCCTGGTGTAGCCATCTGGTTTCACTAGTCCTCAGTCAAATCATCCAACCCATGCTAGCATGGAAAGTGGACGTTAAACGATGATGATGATAATGATGATGATATATATATATATATACACACGGAAAGAAAGAGAGAGAGTGTTTACTGTTAAGGCATGATCAATAAAAAAAGTACTCTACCCAGTGAAAGATAAATATCATTTAATGTACACAATATAATGATATGAACTACTAATAATATCATGCTTTGGAGACATGATTCTAAACAGGTTTTTATAACATGCCTTGTGTCTCTAAGCAATCTTCGGGTTCTGTGCATATGTCCTATTCAGTTTATAAGTCAGGACACTGGAATAAGAGAAATCACAAGAAAAAATGAGATGCAGGTAGATTATATATAATTTGGTAGACAAAAATGAAAGAGCCAGTCTTATATATATATGTGTGTGTGTGTGTGTGTGTGTGTGTGTGTGTTTTTGTGTGTGTGTATTAAGGCAACCATTGGTTTCATGTTAAGAAAAATATGTTAATATCTTTCTGCGACTTCATAAGACTTTGTGTTTTCATCCAAAACGGAGACAAACACCATTCCTCCATATGATCAGCTTGAGAAGTTGTTAGGATATTAAGATATTTTTCTTAACATGAAACCAATGGTAGCCTAAATACACAAATTCTACTCACCAATGCAGTGCTGAGCAGTCATTCTCAGTGCTTGACATTTATTTATATATAGATATGCTACCGAAGTGAACAAAGGGCACTAATCAGCACTAGTATTGCTAGAAATAAGAGTCAAAACAATTCAATAGCCACAGAAGCACTATCGTAATAAGCTGATAAGGGAGACAAGCTCCCTACATTCACAGATATAGCCATATCATCGATGATTTTGCATTTTGATGCTTAACACAATGCTCATCAGTGGCTCTCACTATGCCTAGGGTTAAACCCATCTCACCTTTTATATATATATATATATATATATAAGCAATGTTAATTCTCTAAATGAAGTATTAACAGTAACTGCACGATAAAGTGTAGTATATTGCCACTTAAGTGTGGCTGACCCCTAGGGGTGGATGTTACTGTTGCTTTTAGCCCCAGGAGGACATCTCCTCCAGCTGGCTTATCGACACACGACTGTGTCCTGTTTGCCAAGGGAGTTATCCCTCTCACCACGGCCAGCAGCACGAACGTATCCGGATTTCAGGGTTATTTCCCTTCGTCGGCGTTCGACAGCTGATGACCTTGGATGTCCTCCTGGGGCTAAAAGCAACAGTAACATCCACCCCTAGGGGTCAGCCACACTTAAGTGGCAATATACTACACTTTATATATATATATATATATATATATATACACACACACACAAGATAGCCGTAAGAAGCAAAGAGCTTAATGGAATGGTATTTTAATTTTGTCTAATTTTTTGTTATTATCCATGTACATAATTCTTGTTTTTTTCCTCTCCCCACTTCCAATTCATTTTGTCTTCCATTACCAGTCTTAGCAAACCAGTTTTTCTTTTTCTAATTAAATTTCTAGAATATTTTAGTTTTCTCTCTTTGATGGCATCTAATAAAATTGCTTTTGTTTTTGCCATTTATAGTACTTTGTCATCGGTTTTGTATTCTGATCAGAGCATATAGGATAGAAGCCAGCCTGGCAACATGAAAATATGTAGACAGAAAGCACCCTGAAAATGGTAAAAGGGCAATGCCCCCAAACACACCTGGCTCTCCCTCTTGCACTACCGCCTAGTGTCTCTCTTTCTACTGACTGCCACCACCACCACCACCACTGATTCCCCACACAGCTGCCACTACCACAGTCACAGCCACAGCTTCCACAGCCACAGCTTCCACCGTCACAGCTTCCACCACCACAGCCACAGCTTCCACAGCCACAGCTTCCACCGCCACAGCTTCCACCACCACAGCCACAGCTTCCACCGCCACAGCTTCCATCACCACAGCCACAGCTTCCACAGCCACAGCTTCCACCGCCACAGCTACAGCTTCCACCAGCACAGCCACAGCTTCTACCACCACAGCTTCCACCACCACAGCCACAGCCACAGCTTCCACAGCCACAGCTTCTACCGCCACAGCTTTCACCACCACAGCCACAGCTTCCACCGCCACAGCTTCCACAGCCACAGCTTCCACCGCCACAGCTTCCACCACCACAGTCACAGTTTCTACCACCACCACCATGGCAATTACCATCACCATCCATCAACTATATCATACACAATGAGGAACACAACACATAAATTGTTCCTTCATCAGTGTCATAAACTCCTTAATAGTTGTGACAATACTGTCTTCTTTTATCAGGTTCTTGCCTATGGTTTTGGAAACACACCCATGGATCATGAAGCCTACACTAGTCATAATGCCGATCCTATCACCAGAACCCTATCAATTCTATTCCCAGGAAAATTGATATACAGATGTTCAAACTAAACTGAATATTCACCACATCATTAATCTCATTAGTGCAAGAGGACCTTCAAAGGGTCATCACATAGCTCCTTATTTATGATTAATCCATATAACAAAAGGGGACAAGGACTGAATCAAGGATACATGGAATCGGAATAAGTTGATGAGATTAATAGCGCAGGAATCTTGAAAATTGACAATAATTCATCTTGAAATGTAAATATGTAGATTCTTAAAATTTAATATAACAAAGTCATTTATAATAAGCTCACATGTATATGAGAATATTACCGTTAATACATGCATAAATGCATGTGCATATGTGTGTGTGTGTGTGTGTGTGTGTGTGTGTTTGTGTGTGTGAGAGAGAGAGAGTCAGTGTGTTTTGTTTGCAATATGAATATGTGGTTGGGAGGATAGAATGTAAATTGTTAATATATATGTACATACTCATATGTTTGTGTGAGTGTGTGTGTTTTCTTATCAGTATGTGTGTGTACATACATATATATATATATATATATATATATATATATGACGGGAGCACAAAATGTACTGTTCAATTAGGTGCTAACACACAAATACATAAACATGCAGATGAGTATGTATGTGTGTGTGTGTGTGTGTGTGTGTGTATGTGTATGAGTGTGTGTGTGTGTGCATATGTGCATGTATTCTTATCTGTATATACATATTGATTAGAATATAAAATGTCAATTATTCATATATATATATACATCTGCTTACACGTATGTGCATATGCAAGAATGTCCATATGCATGTATGCACATAAGTGTGTGTTACATTTATTCTGTTACTGGTTTTAGCTCTTGAACAGCTGCCATGCTGGAGCAGTACCATTAAGGAAAAAACGCATAGCAAAATCGGGATAGCACCTGTGCCCAGCGTCGCCTTTCTGGCACTTGTGCCCGTGACATGTGTAAGGATTTTCAAGCGAGATCGTTGCCAGTGCCCCTGGACTGGCTCTTGTGCGGGTGGCACATAAAATACACCATTTTGAGCGTGGCCGTTGCCAGTACCGCCTGACTGACCTTCGTGCGGGTGACACGTAAAAGCACCCACTACACTCTCTGAGTGGTTGGCATTAGGAAGGGCTTCCAGCTGTAGAAACTCTGCCAAATCAGATTGGAGCCTGGTGTAGCCATCTGGTTTTACCAGTCCTCAGTCAAATCGTCCAACCCATGCTAGCATGGAAAGCGGACGTTAAACAATGATGATGATGATGATATATATATACAAACACACAAGATAACCGAGAAAAAACAACAACATGAGGACGTGGTACATGCAAAGTATGAATTAGATGCTCAGGGAAGGAAACAAAAGGTGTTTTACGTTTTGAGCAAAGCTTTTCTTCAAAAACAGGGAACAGAGGAAAAAAATTGCCAACAATCCACATGTAGTACGTATGTACGACTCCACATATGTATGTATGTATGTACACGCACACACATTATGTAGGTAGGTGGGGTAAAATCACAGCTGTTTCTTCACACCAAATGAAACATGTGTAATGGTGAATAAATAATACTAATAAATTTAACAATTTCCTGTTTTACTACATATGTGTATATATATATATGTGTGTGTGTGTGTGTGTGTATAAATATATATACACACATAATGGGTTTCTTTCAGTTTCAGTCTGCCAAATCCATCCACAAGGCTTTGGCCAGTCAGCCCATGGTTATATTAGAAAACTACAGAAGGATTGAGCCCTGGAACTATATGGATTGGGAAGCAAACTACTTACCACATAGTCACGCCTCATAAACCGTACCCAAGTATGTGTCCATGGGTGTTATGTCATGTATGTATAATGTTTATAGTACATATTAGACACAGCTCTGCTCTATCATTTCAATACATCCATTTTAATAGGAGACAATAAAAAGATAATCACAGATCTCCCTTCGTCATCATCACCACTTCCTTTTTTTCCACCTTCTCCATGCACATCTCTTCCTCTGCCAATCCCCCAGCCCCACTGGCCACTTCTCTTCCTCATTATTATCATCAGTGTCATAAGATTTTGCTCATTAACTACTGACAAAGAAATTAAAAATCATTTCATTTCTTTTTCCCCTCCGTGTTGCTTTCATCTTTGCACCTTTTTCTCTCCATTTTCTTTTGCTTCGCTGTTATTGTTGTTGTTGTTGTTGTTGCAGTTGCGGTTATGGCTGCAGCAACTTAATACATCATCAACATCATCACACTTTTCTTGGTAATTCATTATTTATTGTAATTAGTCGTTATTTATTAATACAATTCGGAATCGATTAACACTTTCCCTTTCTCCGATCAAAGATGGATGGTTTATTCAGCATTGCATTCCGCCACCACCACCACCAATACTATTGCCACTGCCATCACCAACACCACCATAATCACAACCCTACCATTACCACCATCACTGCCACCACCATCACTACCCCCACCTCTGTTAACATGATGACATCACAACTACCTCACCCACTATCATTACTATTACAACGGTTACCACCATTACCACCTTCACCATTATCATGACCACCAACACCATCACTATCACCAACATTACCACCACCACCACCATTGCTATCACCAACACGACCACCACAACCATCACTGCCAATGCCACTACCACTGCCACCACCACCACTACTACCACCGCCACCACCACCACCACTACCACCATTGCTATCACCAGCATGACCACCACTACCACCACTGCCAATGCCACTACCACCGCCACCACAACCACCACTACCACCATTGCTATCACCAACACAACCACCACTACCACCACTGCCAATGCCACTACCACTGCCGCCACCACTACCACCAATGCCGCCACCAGCAGCACCACTTTTGCCATCGTCTTTACCACAACAACAACAACAATAATTAACAACGTAACAGCAACAGCTGCGGCGACAACCACAAGAACAAGAACAACAATGGCGATAACAGCAGCAACAGGCAAATTGGAAAGATTTCATACATAGAACGATCTGAGTTCCTAATCTACTCATTACCATTAATCTCATAATTAACTTCTAGCAGTAGAAAGATAATCAGTGACTTCGTACCATAAAATGCCAACAGATACATTGTTAATTAACTAATTACTGGAACTTCTTTTTTTTTTTTATTAATTTTTCTTTTTAACATTTAATCATTATTATTATTATTATTATTATTATTATTATTATTATTATTTCAATATGTTACTAGATTAAAATTATGTGTTGTAACAAGAGATCAGATTGTGAAAAGAAATAGAAAGAATGCTGAAAATAAAAAAAAAAAAAAAAAGAGAGCATGAAGAATTATATTATTATTACTATTATTATTATTATCATTATTATTATTATTGTTGTTGTTGTTGTTATTATTATTATTATTGCCATTATCATACTCCTTTTTCTTTTTACTACTATTATCATTATTGTTATTCTTCTTCTTCTTCTTCTTTTTCTTCTTCTTATTATTATTATTATTCAACAATTTCATGCAAGTCACTAATGTACTACAAAGTGCATCTGCATACTTTTGCAGTGTATGTGTGTGTGTGTAAGTTTGTATGTGCGTATGCAGTACTATCATTTGGGATTGTCAAGTTGTGTTTGTCTACTACATCAGTTAACTTTTTCCTTTGTCGATGGATTGTTTTGAGGGGTTTTTTTTTCTCTTTATTTTTGCTTTATTTCTGCGTTACTCTTAATGTTTTGGCACTTAGTTGCATGGAATATGTGTCACGTGAGAGATGTACTGTTGTGTTCGATTCGATGGTGATTGTGTTCTGCGCAAGCTGTGGTGTGTTATGCGTTCTTGCGTATGCCGGGTGGTAGTAATCATGTACGATTTAAACACGATGTGAATTATATCTCATACATGTCAGGTGGTGATTGCATTGCACACTGGGGAGGTTTTAATGTGTTTCACTGTCGGATTTTGATTGTGCTTTTTTTATATTTTTATATTTTTTTTGTTTCGTTATGAATTTTGTTATTTACTTATCTCACTGAGAAACTGACAAGGGACCTGGAGATTTGGCAATTTGCATCAAGCTAAGTAAAATCCCTATCTTCCACACACACAGAGGCTTGTCCTTTCAGGTGCTGGTGTGACTTAATAGGCACTCATGCTGGTGCAGAATTAACACACCTGTGCTGGTGTTGCATAAATGCACCCATGCTGTTGGTGCATAAAAAGCACCCAGCACACACAGTAAAGTGGTTAGCATTAAGAAAGGCATCCAGCTATGGAAATCATGTTGTTGTTGTTGGCACTCCGTCGCTTACGACGTCGAGGGTTCCAGTTGATCTGATCAATGGAACAGCCTGCTCGTGAAATTAACGCGCAAGTGGCTGAGCATTCCACAAACACGTGTACCCTTAACGTAGTTCTCGGAGATATTCAGCGTGACACAGTGTGACAAGGCTGGCCCTTTGAAATACAGGTACAACAGAAACAGGAAGTAAGAATGAGAGAAAGCTGTGGTGGAAGAGTACAGCAGGGTTTGCCACCATCCCCTGCCGGAGCCTCGTGGAGCTTTAGGTGTTTTTGCTCAATAAACACTCAACGCCCAGTCTGGGAATCGAAACCGCAATCCTATGACCACGAGTCTGCTGCCCTAACCACTAGGCCATTGCGCCTCCACATAGAAATCATGATACAATAGACAATTGGAGTCTGGATAGTTCCCAGTTGGCCATTTTCATGTCAAACTGTCCAAGCCATGCCAGAATAGAAAACGTTAAATGATGATGGTTGCTAGGCTTGAAGGAAGGGTTAATGCTCATTGGCCAAAGCCAGCTCTCCAAGACTGGTACAAGGTTGGTGGTGCTAATAGTCCACTTAAATTGTTGCAAGTCAACAGCTGTAGGAAAAAGGCATGAGCAGAAAAAGAACTTCAGAAGGCTAATGTCATTGTGAGGAGTAATTAGGTGCAGTGATTAGTACAGAATACGAGGGTAAGACACATGAAGAAGGATAGGAGGAGGAGGGATGAATGAGCTGGAAGCGGTCTGAAACTATGAGAGCCAAGGAACAGAGGCAATTATAGAAGCAGTAGAAAACAGTAGGGAGAGGAAACAGCATGTTTGTGGTTCAGAGGCTGGGATATATTTGTAAATGATTGGATGCCATACAACTGAATGACCATTCTCTGGGTGCAGTTAAAGATGTCTACAGATGTGTAGCAACACCGTCCAAGATGTGGGAGCAATACTCCAATCTGAGTCTCACATGAACTTTGTAGAGGATGATTTAGTATTTGGGTTAAACAATTATGTGACGCTGAAGAAAAAGACCAATCTTTGAGATGTGGTTCTATGTTAAGGGTGAACCCTCATAATAAGAAATTCACAGTAATAACAAGGCCTGGTTTAGATAATGTACCCAAGAGCTGTGAGGATGTTTTGATATGAGCAGTGAGTGTATTTTCCGATTTTGAAAGAGAGAAGCTTGGTATGACTCCATTAGAGGATATCGTTTACCTTTTACTTGTGTCAGTCATTGGAGCACCACTTTGAAGAATTTTAGTCAAATGGATCGAGACCAGTACTTATTTTTATAAGTTTGGTTCTTATTCTGTTGGTCTCTTTTGCCGAATTCCTAAGTTTACAGGAATGTAAACACACCAATACTGGTTGTCAAGCAATGTCAGAGGACAAACACAAAGACACACACACACACACACACACACACATATTTTGGGCTTCTTTCAATTTCTGTCTTCCAAATCTGCTCACAAGGCTTTGATCAGCCTGAGGTTATAGTAGGAGACAGTTTCTCAAGGTATGATGAGAGGGGGTCTCAACCTGGAACCGTGTCTTCAGAGGATCAGTGCAAGTTTGGCATGGAGTGTCTAGGTACAATGTGATAGGTGTTATACTATCAGATGGTGACTGTGTAGAGTAGATGCTCTGTGAGGTGTGTGTGTGTGTGTGTGTGTGTGTGTGTGTGTGTGTGTGTGTGTGTGTATGTGTTGTGTAATATTATTGGGCGACTGCATAGAATAAAAGACATGTGAGTCATTGTTGTTGGCACGTGAGTTGTGTTATAGTATTGAGCATTGCTTATAGATTATGTGTAGTGTTATCTTATCGGGTGATGATTCATGCATTTTATAGTATACAGTGGTTACTGCGTAGAGCACATATAATAATGATTGTATTGTTGCTGTTGTTATTATTGTTCTTACTGTTATTGTTGTTGTTCAGTCCTAGTTTAGCTTTGATCTTGCAGACCTCTATGATCAAAAGTATTAGAACCACAAACTTCACGTGTTTTGAGAAGTATCACTGCTCAATCAGTGATGACTTTTGGCTCAGCAACAACTTCTTTGTCATTCAATCTGCTAGAAATATTAACCAAACGTCTCTCAATCAAACTCTCTCATCTTAAAAATTGAAAGAACACATTGGATAATGTTCTCCTTCTGTGTTCTTCTTTAACAGCTCTAGGGATCCAATTTTTACTCTGTTTTTACTATCATATCTGACATCCTAGTTATTTATATCTCACTTAATAGTTTATTCCTTTTCATGTTTCGGTGACTGGACTGTGGCCATGCTGGGGTGATGCCTTCAAGGATTTAATTGATCAAATCAAACCTAGTAGCTATTTCAATTCAGTCTGGCCCTTGTTTAAACAATATCTGTTTATCAATTTTTACATTGGTATAAACTTGTGTCCCTCAATCTGTGTTTACGTTTTCACCAGCATCACACATGGAAAGA